>NW_010311353.1:0-56447 GCF_000700745.2 Antrostomus carolinensis | reverse complement strand
GAGCCACTTGAAGGCAGGTTTCTAGCACTGTTTAAAAAAAAAAAAAAAAAAAGTAGTCAGTATAAATATAACATTGCTATGCAACATTTCTGCTCTCTGAGGAACTGATCTGAACTTTGTGCTTATTTTACAGAATGTGAGATCCTCTTGAGACCCATGCAGGATGAGGATAGCCTTCTCTTTCTGCTTTTTGCTTTTCTTTCCTTAATTTAATGTGAGTAGATCCAACATTAAGTTTACCTGAAGCTCAGTATCTGGGAATAAGGTAGAGGGAATCAGGCCACCAGCTTGTTGACCTTTCACAAGGAATAACTAGTTAATTCCCCTAAAGCAGGAAGCACAGGCAACAGCTTACTGATGTTTCTTTTTGTGGCGTTCCATTTAGAGAATCATTTTTCTTGAGGCTTCTATAACATTGTTGATGAAAATGCAGTTTCTCATCTTTAATGTTGCAACTATGGATGGGGAGCTACTGGAAAGAGTCCAGTGAAGGGCCACTAACATGATAAAGGACTGGAGTGTAGTATCTCACATATGGGAAAGGCTAAGGGAGCTGGGACTGTTTAGCCTGGAAAAGAGAAGGCTCAGGAAGGATCTTATTAATGCATATAAATACCTGAAGGGAGAGCCAGGCTCCTTCCAGTGGTGCCCAGTGACAGGACCAGAGGCAGTGGGCACAAACCAAAACACAGGTGGTTCTCTTTGAACATCATTTTACTGTGAGGGTGATTAAGCATTGGAGCAGGTTGCTAGGACAGGTTGTGGAGTCTCTGTTCTGAGATATTCAAAAGCCATCTGGACATGGTGCTGGGTAGTCTGCTCTATGCTTGAGCAGGGGGGTTGGACCAGGTGACTTCCAGAGGTTGCTGCCAACCTTAACCATCCTGTGATTCTGTGAGCTATGAGCTGACAGTGGCACAGAGCTCATACCCACAGCAGCGTTAACGCTTCCATGTGCCTATGCTTTCCTTCCTGTGTTAATTTTTGTGCTTTTTGTTAGAAAATCTACAATTTCATTTTATGGCCTGATCCCAGAATCCATATCCAGAACTTCTCAAAATGAAAAGTTCCAATCTTTTTTTTTTTTTTTTTTAAAAAAAAAAAAATCACCTAATTTGGAACAAACTGCCTGCATGCTTTTCCTTTACAGTTCATATTCCTCTTCTGCTTAAATGAACTGCACAAAAAGCTCTGGAATAAATATGTTAATTATGTTTGCAGAACAAAACCACCCTATCATAACTTGTGATTCATGGGAGAGAGTCAGCCAAATGAGGGCCTCTGCTTTAGCAAAATTTGGCAACTGTGTTTGAATACAAGCAGAAGTGTTCATCATAGGAACCGTTCATATTTGCATATGACCTTGCTATTGACTGCAATATTTGTTCTACTGGGGTGTCAGCAGTTCCAGAGGATGGCGGTAAACAGGAGGAATTAATCAAAAAGCCATTAGAAAAATGCAGAGATTAGAAACTGTACTTCTGCTTTAGACTCAAGGAGCCCACTCTAACTCATCAAAGGCTATCTGTTGCATGCTACATCAGAAATCAAAATTTAATTAAGGGCTCTTCCATCTAACAAATGAAGACATAATAATCTAATATTTAGAAGTCGAAGCTAGAAAAAATCATAGTTGAAGCAAGGCTCACTATTTTAAATAGGAGTTATTGACCATTAGTTTAATATTTAGTAAAATGGTGCTCAAATTCTTTCAGATTGAATTCTAGACAACTAAGACTGTGGGGTCTTTTAGTTCTGAAGCAATTAGTAGTCATTGCTCTAGTATTTAGGCTCCTAGAGTTTGCAGAATTCTTTTAAAGAAGGAAATCTTTGAGATCCTGCGTAGTTTTGTAGGAGAAGGATCTTCCTAAATGGGCTTGTCAGTCTTATGGATCCTGCAGGCAATGGGAGAGATGTCTCAAGACTGGAAGCACTTTACCATGTGGGCCCTAAAATACTTGACATAAAACTGCGAGATTTGCATTTTTTTCTTGGTTGCCTGAAGTTCTCATTTAGGTTCCTGCTCTGGCAGGGGGATTGGACTAGATGATCTTTTGAGGTCCCTTCCAATCCCTAACATGCTGTGATTCTGTGATTCTGTGGCACACTATCATCTGATTCATTTAGTACAGAGTTTCAGTTATATGGAGGATTCTTCCTGATAGTAGGAACAAGACAAGTTAGCATGTAGTGGAGGCAAGGATATAGCCTGAAAAACAATGGACTACTGCAAGTAGTTACCTTGTGTTCGCTGAGCACCCTGTAGCCACATGCATATTATTTGCTGAATTGCAAGGAGGCTGAGATTCAAAAGGAAGGATGAAATAATGGGTAAAACAAACCTTTCTGCACCAGGCATACAGTTGGATCCCGGCTTAGGTAGAGGCTTAACAGATTTGGATGGGAATGTATTGGAGCTGTATGGGGGCAAAGATAGCTGTGGCACTGGTCTTTGGGGTACAGCTGTGGAGAGCAAGACAAGGAAACTTAAAACTTATGTAAGACATTCTTAAATGAAGTGGAATGATAAAATTCTATCATATTACTGCTGTTTAATTAGGTAAACATAATGAAGTAAATTCTATTAAAAGTCCTCGATATGTTAGTTACAGATTGTAAACTCACATGGTCGACTGAGAACTTAAAGTTAAAAATAAACTGGAACAGGCTTGAGCAACATTTACATTTTCTAACTTCTGTTTAGGATAAGCTACAATTCAGATACCCTAACTGTAGCAGAGCTGAAGGTGGTACGTAACCAGGTGTGCTCTGTTAAAGTTGCTTCTCGATAGTGGATTTGAGGTTATCTTTTTGAACATCATTCCTTTGTGACATTTCTCCCATATCATCAGAAACAGCATAAAATAAAATATTTTCTTTCTGCAGTGTCCTCAGACCTCAACTACTGGTAAGAGGAACATAGATTAATTGTGCTCTGTACAGCTTAAATAGCCGTATCCTTTATGGAGTCTTAGAGGCAGCGAGAGACTTGGCCAAATGTTCTGCTGCTGTTATAGTGTCAATTTACCAACTTAATTTTAGGAACCAGGATGCTGAAGTAATTTATAAATACTGTTACTACATTAATCAAATTCTGCTTCTGTTCATTAGAGTAAATAAAATTGCACAGAAGACTAGTACTAGCAGAGTTTAATTTAATGTTTTTTGAAAACAGGGAGGATACCAGGTTTACATACCTAGTGTTTAATGCTATGTGCAGATCACAAATCTCTAAAATGTAATGTGTTTCAAAATAAGAAATCCTGCTCTCTTGTAACTGGCTGACTGAAGGAAGTTACAAGCTTATTTCCTGTGTTTTGTGGCTTTGATATAAAAGATTTGCATGACATACTTTATAAGCATTCTACAACCTGTCAAAATAGCACTTGAATTTTTTAAATGGCTCTAAAGAAACAACTCTGAAATCATTATATGATTTTTTAGAACTAAGACTAAGAAAGAATTTAAGTTTTAAAAATCACTGTAGAAATACTTACTGTTGTCTTCTTCCTGGGGAGCCAAAAGAAAATAAACATTAGCAATGTACTATAGCACAGTTCTTAGAAATATTTTACAAAAGAAAAACCTGGAAATTGGTGAATTTTGAGTATACAAGGACTCCAATATCTATACTGTCACATTCATCTAAAATGCTGGGGTTTCTATCTTCATGCAACACCAAATAATTTTTGAAGTTCTTGCATTAAGGTGCAGCTACTATTTACAAATAAGCTGTGAGGTGGACGTCCCATAATCGATCTTGATGCAAAATAGTCAGAAACTCTCAGCAGATGTAACTTTCCTCATTCAGTAAATGTAGGCTCTCAGAGTTATCTGAAAGTGAAATCCTTAGGTCAGCTTAAGCTGAAAAAACCCCTAAAACCTAGTGTAAGCAAAATCACTTCTCTCATGTCCTAAAAAAAATCTGCCCTTATTCTTCCTGTTATCTAGGATAGAGTACTCGGGGAATAAACTGAGCTTGACTCAGCTGTTCTTGAGAAGAACTGTTTAAAAAGATACCATGTGCTACAAAAGATCGATCCATGAGTGTTCATTATAACTGATAAAAGAAAGAAGAAAAAAGTTTATCTTTTCCAGAATTATTAGTTTATACATGTACTTCATTTTATTGTAGTCCCTATACCTTTAAATATTTGCTTTGAGACTATACTTACTTCATTTTTTTTGTGTGGTGGCCAACCCTGTCTGAAATGAAATAGAGAAAACAAAACATGAATCATAGGTAGAATATTACTCATTCACTTTGTGTGCATTAGGCCATATTTTCAACTGAGTCATTAATTTCTAGTAAGTTTTTCAGACCTAACAAATGCAGAAACATTTTTTTTCCTCATAAAAATATCTAAGATTCTAATTTTTAGCCATAATCTAAGATATTATGCTAGTCTTCAGTCCATCTTGATTCTAGCAACAAGGAAAACATTGATGAATTTATTATAAGATTAGAATTTAAAAGAAGTTTTTACAATGATGAAACATGAGACTTCAAGTCTTGAACTTATTTGTAGTACTTAGCAACATTGTTGAAGCACATGATAAACCTTCCAGTCTTTGTTTCTCTGATAAATTATCCTGGCTGTTTAGCAGATCTCAATTATTTTCTTATTTTAAGATCAGCCTTAAGATCAGGCTGTTCAGCCTACAAATTATCTAGAAAATACTAGAGGGTGATCTAGTTCTGCTAGAGAATGCCTTTTGCCATTAAGAAGAAGTTTAGCAGGCTAGTAAAATCAATGGTAGGAAATAAAACTTTCTTTTTCTAATATCCTAAAAAAAATAGCAGTAGAACTCATGAAAGAATGTTCCCTACAGCAAGAACTTGATCTAGTGGAAAAAAAACGTGGATCATATATTTCTTTGTGGAACCTGGAAGTGGGTCATGTTCTACATAATGGATGGTTCAGACATGACTGGAGTGAGAGCTTTTTCTGCAGTCATGCTTTTCTAGAGCTTACAAGAAACCCCATGCATAAAGCAAAACGTTGATATCTGCAGACACTGCTGTCATGCAGTAGCAGTAAATTATACTATCCTCTGTTACTTATCCATATTATTGTTAAAATTGATTTATTCTTTATTAAATTGCAGTTAAATGAAGACTTACTTTACAGGGGTTTGCTTCCTTAGAGGAGGTGGATTGCCTCTTTCATATCTGTCACTTGATGGCACAGGAGGTTTTGGCATCATTGCCAGCTGTTCCCCCAGGGATCTAAAGCAGGAGCAAGATGATGAAATAAAGGCAGAAAGCTGCTTACTGAAAAGTAACTGGGTAATACTGGTATTGAGAGTCTCCTTTCCAGAGACAAAACTCTTACCTTAGCTGTGAAGTCAGAGGCTGTAAAACAACAAGGAATAGTTAAGAGAATGTGTAAGTGTATCAAATAGGTGAAAAACATCAATAAGCACCAAACAAAAAAGACCTTACCTTGTCAGGAAAGCCTGGCTTCCTCCCTAAAAATAGTAAAAGCTTAAATTTAGAAAAAAAATGAAAGTTATAATAATTAATTAAACTTTCTGTGAAACAAACAAGTTTTGAAAATCATTGCAGGTGAATTTTGCAAACTGAAGCACTCAGCCTCCTGAGATGTAAGCCAGAAAAATATTTTTGGTCTGCAAGAGATGTCAAAATTGCAATATCTCTTATTAAAGGAAAGTTTAAAAAAATTCAAAGTGGCATGTTTTACAATCATATTTCCTGTGGTTTAATGTGGATTTACTGGATACTTTTATGCCACTATATAACAGATGAAAGTGTTTACATCATAAATAAAAACCATAGAGTAGTCTCTTTAGATTCTGTGTAAAATACCATTTTCAGATATGAAACAAATGCCATTTTTCTTCTATGTTTTTCAGTTCTCAGCAATTTTTTAAGTCTAAGTGCTAAATTGCATATGGTAGTGTATGCAGAGTTTCTTTAGCTTTTTATGCAAAAGTTATTTCCTCTTTTAACCTACTGAATATGTCCTTGTTCATTCACTTCAGTGTTACATCAAACTTTTATTGCATGGGGATCTCATGATACCTTTCTGTTCAACTAGTCCTGAGCTAGGATTGCTACTTTTTAGATACAATTTCTCTCACTTTATAAATACTACTGACATTATTTATTGGATTACAGTACATTTGGTTGAGCCTTGTTCTTTTGCATGAATGATGCTCCAACTGATAATTTTGAATAATCAAAAAAAAGCCCCACTGCTATTAGCATAAGCAAATACTGACCTGACACTGGGCTTTCTCTTTCAAAAGGAGGAGCAAGGCGATCCAGTGGGGGTTTTGTGCTTCTGTCTATAGAAGGAGCTGGGGCTAAACAAAAATGCTGTGTAAGATAATTTGCTAGTATAGGTCAGTGTATCTTTATTTTGCATAGCTATGAACTGGTGTTACTTCTTGGAATAACAAGTGAGGCTTCTGTATGAATAGTAGAAGAGAGTGGAACTGAGGAGATACAGGTAAAAGTGAAGTGCTGTGTAGCCTGTAGTAAGATAGGGTCTGGCGACCGGAAGATATCGTGCTGTACGGAAAGGTAAGACCCCCCTCTCTCTCTCCTAGTAGTCAATAGCATTTAGCCTGTGATGTAAGCAGGCGGAAGTGACGTAGTGAACCCACACCATATAGTACTGTGTCGCACATCATTAAACGCCATTTGCAGCATCCTCATATTGGTGTCAGTGCTCATTGGCCCAGAGACGGGGTGAGGGTTTGTCTCTGTGCCTCCTCGACCGGATGGGACGTTGCGGGATAACAACTGCAACAGTAGCCCATGGAAAAAGCTTTAGAAAGAGAAAACCAGCTGTACTTACGCTTCAAAGGCTTGATATTCCTGTCTCTGCTCAAGTCATTGTTGCTTGGTGGAGGAGGAAAAGCTGGCAGCTAAAACAAATATTTTACATGTGGTTAAAATGTATCTTCACCTTTCTGTTTTCATTTTAGTATATTAACCCCACTACACCACATCTGCCAATCTCTGGCTCTGGTACAGCACAAGGTGTATGTCTCTGCTCAACACAGGAAGGATAGGAGCCATTAGAACTCTTAAAGAATGACCTGCATACATGTTTTTTTGTTAGATGCAAAATTGTTTCCATCTATTTTGTGTCACAAGGAATGCTTTAGTGGGATGTTATTTTTGGGGAGGGCATGAATATTGTCAAAGGAATAAAACAGGAGCTTTAACAATGTTGTTTTATCTTTGCCTCTTCAGTGCATGAGGTGTTAGTTTTGAATGCTGGTATTGAAACTAGTGGGTGTGAATTTGAAGTTGAGAAATATGTATTAAGTCTTTGTAATTGACTGAGGTGGGGTGGAAAGGACTGTTCTTTGTTACTGGGAGAGATGGGGTCAAATAGCATTGCGTTGTCAGCAGCTGCAAAAGATACTTGCATCTAAACCTAGATTTCTCTAGATAAATGCCTTCCAATATTCATTCTTATTCCAAAAAAAACCAGAGCGTCAATTTATGCACTCTTGAGAACTTGTGACACCTAAGAGTACTATGTGTTTTATATATATGAACTATGACATTGGATCAAACCCTAAGTCCCTCTATCACATCCTAAAATTACCTTTATTTGTGTACATGGGTAGGTCTAATGAAACATCTGTTCTGGCATATGGAACCTGTAGTGCCAGTTGTGAACAGCACAATTGCTTTGAGTTTTGAAGTAGTCACATGACAAGAAAAAGGAAAAAAAAAAAAAACTCTGGGTCATCAGCGTTCTCATTATATAGTCCCTTATACCTCTATGTGGCTTTAATTGAACTGGACAATTGCTAGTAGTATAGCTTGGAAAAACATAGCTTTTCTTTTCTCTTTAAAAATATTACTAAAAAACCAAGGAGGCATCTATTACAAATCTCTGATTTAGTATGGGTGAGGCATTCACAGGTGGGTACAAATTTCCATTGTAATAAACAGCCAGGTAATGTGAAATAGTTTATATGTCCCATGAAATCCAATTGTTCTGTGAAAAACCGGCCACCCTGTAGCAGAGTTCAAATCTCTTTTGATGGCTGAAATTCTTCCTCTACATACACTATTTGAATAAGAATGGCATTACACTTGGACTTCTGAAAAGGTGCTGGTAAAGGAAATAGGTGAAATATTAAGAAAGAAACATACAGAAGCAGCTCTTGCCCCAAATGAGGCTGGTACTGGGGATGGGCCAGGTCGCTGAGGTGGCACTGGAGGCTGATGTGATGATCTAGTTGTTGGAGGTCTGTCTAAAGAAAACAAAAATCCCCAACTAAACAACCACACAGTTTGGTTATTTCATTCTCATTAGATATTTATGAAAAAGAGCCTTTGCAATAATCTGCATACATAAGTATGCAGATTTTGCATACATCTGCATACATCGTAAAGACCATGTTTTAGTATATAATGGACAGTTGCTTTATCATCAGTCATATTGGAAGTGACAGGCTCATTTGTCCCTTTGGTGGTGAGGTGACTCCATCTGCTAGTCTGTTGGCCCACACCATTTGTTTTCATTCACTGAAGTGCAGTGACTGTGTGAGACACCAGCCAGCCTAAAAGGCAGTTTTGCACTCCTGTATTTGACACCACAACAGCAGGCTGCTGAAGAATCAGGCATTAAAAAATGACAGGCAGAGAAAGCTGATCTCTTTCTTTTCCCAGTTTTCACTGGAGTTTTTTGACACTGTTGTGACAAATTGCTTTGTTCAAGGTTGCACTACTAAAGCTAATACAGTATGTTCACGAACTACACTGTTAACTTCAAGGAAAAACCTGCTATATTTCATTACCAGCCACCTAAAATGTGGCTGATAATATGTGAAAATATCATTTATATATTATTAATAACAGTTAATTTTTAGTAATTACCTATATAATCTGTGTTGTTTGCAAGTGACTTGGCAGGAAATATGACATTGTGGTGTGCTTCATCATTATTGGATGGAGGTGGCTCATAGCCATCACTGTCATGTTCTGCTTCCTCAGGTTCTTCTGTTGGTGATTCATAGTCAGCCTCGTCTTCCTTTTCCTGGTCATCATCAGGGCTTTCATAGTCATCATCTTCATCCTGGCAAATGTACATAAAAGATGGGTGCTCTAACAGGATACTAACCACTTCAGCACAATTTCCTTGTGGCCTTTCACTGTGGTATTTTTCATGCTGAAGGATATCAAATTTTTAAAACCAGTTTGAGCGAAAAAATTCTCTGTTGAAATAAAATGGGGAAAGGAAGCAACATTATATTAATGCATACAGCATTTAACAGCTTAAGAAAGGAAATGAGTATCATTTTGTAACAGTGACTGCAGTGGAAGGTCAAGATAAGGTGATAGCTTATTGAAATGCACAATGCCTTTGTTTTAGTCAACAGACAAAGCAGCAGCAAATAAGTCAGTGCTTCCTAGAAACACACTGGAACAGCAGTTGATGCCTGTTGATATTTGTTCTTACTTAATTGCATGTACTTTACAGCCTGCAACTCAACTATTCTAAAATGCTTCAGAAAAAAATGCAGTCTTTGATATGGGTCTTGTTGCCCTCTGCTGACCAGAGTCAAAACAGCTTCATGCAACTTGCAGGAGACCTAGTAGGATCACAGTGAAAATATGGTAGCCATAATTGCATGTATCTTCTGTGCAATCTGCCAAGTCTTACCAGAAAAAGAAGACGCAATATGTCATAGTATCTTGGCTGAAATTTCCAGACCAGCTCTGTGTTGATGTAGAGCCCGGGTGCTCTCTATAGGTGGTTATTTTTATCATTTGTGCTCCTAAAATAGCAGCAAATTTCCTGCAAACTTCATAGCAAGTGTTTTTTAAAAACCCCTCTCTATTTTTTTGCAAAAAAAAACATTGACACTGGTCAGTGTAAGAGATATCCAGAAACCTGGACTGTGCATCAGCCTGCTTGTTCATTTATCTGGCTGAGTTGTATATGCTTCATCTAATGATATTTACCTATGCATTGTCTGTGTTGAAAGGCTAAAGGAACTTCTGTAGTATAGTTTGCTTCAAAAAATTAGATTCTTCAACAAATCAACTCCAGAGAATAAATTGGCAAGTATTTCATAGAATCATCAAATCATGAAATAGTTTAGAATGGAAGGGACCTTTAAAGTTCATCTAGTCCAACCTCCCTGCAGTGAGCAGGGACATCTTCAATGAGCTCAGGTACAATTTGCCATTGAATAACATAGCAACCTTACCTGTACTAGCCACCTCTTTTAAGAGCTTGAAATAGGTATAAAATATTCAGCTAAGGTTCCGTGAGCTTCTACTTGAGCCAGTGGTGCAGGACTGCCATTCTGAAGCTCTGCCTTGCATTACTGAGGAAGGCCCTTTTCTCAGTGAAGACATTTGTATTCAGCTATTCCACACATTCATGCTCCTGCTTCTCTTTCTCCTCATCCTAACATCCCCTGCTGTTTCTCACTCTGTCCATGCTGCCCAAAGTAGGTAATGCAAGAAATGATAGACCTTACAGAAGAGGTAATCCATTCAACAACCAGTAGGTTTTGTTAATCCTGATACTCACAAATGAAGACCAGCCACCATCTTCTTGACTGTATCCTGTGTAAAGAAGCATAACCACAGGCTTCTTAGCATGTACAACTTTACACTATCAAGATGCAACTTAACAAAAAAGGACACAAGAAATCCCAGATCAGTTCTGAACCACAATACTATGTCACAGGAACAAAGCAGGCCTTTCAAAGGCAGGCAGGCAGTCATGATAGGTACTACAAATAACATTCTAATTAAAAAATAGGAGTATAGCTACCCTTGTATGAAATTATATATGTGCTGTCACTTCAAGTTTGTCCTACACTTCAAGTTTTAAATATAATTTGAAGTAGAATGATTTCAGAATAAGCAAAGACTTCTTATGTCTTTGTTTAATACAATTTTAACTTTCATATCAAAAGGGTTTTTAAGTAGGACTGAAGGAACATGGTAGCTTGGAGAAGTTTTAAGTACTCATGGCCTATCAAGAAAAGAATTGAAATAAAAATTGAGAACATAGCAGACACCTAGAAACTTGCCTGTCTTATATAGGGTGCTAGGGGTAGTGTCAGGGGGCAGAGGTGTTGAAACAGAAGTATATAAGCACCGATACTATGTATTGGGTTAAAGAAAGGCAGTTTGGAGATGCTCGTGTAAATGTCTCTGCTCTTGCCTTTCTTCAACTTTTCTATTTTAAAAATATTTTTTCTTACTTGTTCTCCTGTAACTACTCTTTATTTTCTTTTTGAAGTTTCTTCATGCTCTCACCTTTTCCTATTTGTTGTTTTGGGTCATCCTCCCTCCCATTTACTCTGCCCTGGCAGGATTAATTTATTATTTTAATATTTTTAAACACTTTTAGTTGTTAGAGACTATGCCAGTACACACTTACCTGGATTTTCAGGACATTTTTGTGTTTGGGCCCTACAAAAAAGATACAAAAGAGTAAATTCCTTCCATTTGCAATTCTTAAATGTTTGAAGCATACTAAAATTTATGGCAAATAAAGCTAATAGTTAGCTTTAACAGGAGAATAAAGCTAAGCTTATATGCATGAGTTTAACTCTGCCCAAAATGCCAAAAACACACTAGTTCGTATTTCAGACACAGGTTTCTAATGTAAGCTAAACTGACTTGAAAAAAAGTCAGGTCAGTGAGGTCAAGTGTTTAGAAACAAGGAGACTCAATAAATACATTTACTAGGAGCCTCAGTCCTGAAAATAGAAACTTTATTTACTAATTCCATTCAGGCTTCTGAAAGTCAAGTTCATAAATGTTTGTAAGGTTGATAAATATTTTTATGGTTTTCAATTCTAGTTTTGAACTCTAGTTAGTGCGAGGGTGTAAAATCATGTTATCAGATAATGTAAAACCATGTTATGTAGACTAGACTTAGATTTTCATTGTATATTAATATAAATTGTTCTTTTCTCATGCAATGTTCTTGCAATTTTTGCTCTTTTTCTATTGCAAGAATATTATGTTCAATGATAAGTCATAAAGTATTAGAAAAGTGTAACAATGCATAGGTGAAATGCATTAATCATGATTTATTAATGCCATAATATGTGCCTATGAAATTTATATGTTAGTTCATTCTGGACATGACAGAAGTATCCAGGGTGTTCGTGGGCTCAGGCTTTGCTATTCTTAGCAGCTGACATTAACAAAACAGAGTTTTATTCTATATATTTTCCAGGCTGTCCCTCTGACCCAGGTATTATTGATCAAATGGAAAACAGTCCAGAAAAGATATATCTGAAAACTTGTTTTACTTACCATTTTGGCAAGAAAGATAGCCTCCCTTCATTTTTGTTTATTTCTTGACTTAATTTACTTACAATTCTATTTAAAAGAAACACAAAAATAGTTTTAAAAAAATGCTTGAAACTTGTCAGTCATTTTGTTAGCTGCTTTCACTCAATATTTACTAAATTATGTCTGGTAATTCAGAATTATTATTTACTATATGGTAAGAATATTGAATTTATCATCCTATCGCAAAGTTGCACTACAGTATATCCAATTGAAAACTAGACTTTTTTTACATAGAAAAAAACCCCATGTTGTTGGATCAAGTTTAAAAATAAACTTTAAACTTGGCAAACTTTGGAAACTGTGGATGTGATAGACATCACACACTAGAACACTGCTTTAAATAATGGCAATTGCATTTGTATTAGTTTGCATGGAAAAAACAGGTAATGCTTCAGGAAAGAGCTTCTACCTAGCTGATGGTTGCAAAAGCAGGGATTAAATGTGTCCTGTAGCTACTCTCTATTCTTTTTGCATCCCTCTCTCTGCAACCAAGATATATTTAATCCAGAATCCTTCCAGTAAAGAAGGTGAAACTGTTGATTTAGTTCCGTGTTACAACTCATTTGCAGGGCAAGGCAGAAATGTTCATAGAACATATGAAGGCTTTATGTCTAGAGAGATTTTTCCAAGGGGATGTGTTTGTCATCACTTCTGCATATTTAGTACCCAGCAGTAGGGCGAATAACAACAAATGAAATGCAGTCGTGAGGAAAATTTAGGTCAGGAGCATGCATTTATGCTGCTAATATTGCTGGCATCCATAGCCACCATAGTCAGCTGGGACTGAGAGTTTTTATATTGACTGGTTCCCTGAGAACAACTTCCCTGAGGTTACAGGACAGTCATTAGTGAGATGAACAGGATTTAGTCCACTGAGAGCAACAGAATTCTGCTCTGCTAGTAATGACGTTTGCCTCTATGATTATTTTGTTTCAAAGAAAGCTTATGATGAGTCATGGTCCGATTCTTAATTCTCATTATTTCTTTTTGAGGAACGTTCCACCAAGAAAGTCCTGTGACAACCAAAGGAAGTTGGTTACATACATCTGGTTAAAAATACCCCATTCTACTTCTAGCTTATATCATGTAGGTATATCAGAGACAGTAATTGTGGAAATAAAAGTAGTATGAAAAAAAATCAGGAACTCAACATGTCTGTTTATCTCAGATTCTGAATTCTGTAAAATCTTATCTTTATTTTTTGTTAGTGCAGAATTCTTTTCCATACATCTTCGATCTGGTCAATCAAACTTTATATCAGTATTATAAAATCTTTGTTTATGGTCAGGTACTTACTACTCTATTATGTTTTTCTTCTTCTTTCATGTCTTTTTCTGCTACTCAGCAATAATAATCCCCTAGTTTTTTCCAAATTACCTCATTTGTACATCTCTTTCATGTCTAACTGCTTTTCTGGGCTGGGACTTAAGGAAGACAAGCTTTCAAGGAATATTATGTTAAAAAGACAACAAAAACATACTATTTTTTTTATCCTGAACCATGCTAAAAATCTTTCTTTTATTTTGAATGTCCCTTCTCTTGCCCTTGCTGCTTTCCTAATACTAACCGTAATTCAGATTAAAAGATAAATTCAAGGCATAGGGTTGCTCTGTTTGATTACGGAAAGTGTTGTGGACAATTTCAGATCAGTATGGTTGTGGTGTATGAAAAGGATGAAGACGAGTAATTTGAAGTTAAACATATGTACTCAATGATCCAAATATGAAAATAGAAAGGCAGAGGAAGAACATTTTGGGGGTTTTCTTTTTTAAGACAGTACTTCTCAATTTTCTGCTTTGAAGAAAATATTGTCATACTTGCCTGTTTTGAAATAAGCATGTGCACAAATGTTGATAATTTAAGAAGGATTACAGCTGTCTAAACCTGACATCATTTACCCAAGGAAATCTTATAAAGCAAGAAAAATGCCCAGTTATATAGACATAGGACTCCTCTTGCTCTTATTCTTTCCCATGCAAACACTCCTTTGTACAAGAAATTTCCTTCTGCTGCAGGTGATAAGGAAGTGGCAATGTGAATAATAAATTCCATGTGAAACATCAGGAAATGTTCCGGGGTGAACAGTGCATTGTGTATACCAGTGCTTTGGTTGAGAAGTGGATTACGGAACTTGTGTGTGGCTTATTCTCTGTTGTAGAAGAGGTAGAGGAAGGGTCTTTCATAATACTGTGTTTATTTTCAGCTAAAGAAGTAAAATGAAGATCACTGCGTTAAAAGCTAATTTTTAGTTCAGACTTCCATGGGTGTGATTGAGACCTGAGTGTTTGGAAGCTTTCTGGACTAAACCTGGGCTGGCTGCTATAAGGTTTTACACCAACTGGTTTTTGAGGAAAAACTGAAAGGAAAAAGTTGCTCATCCTATCTTGCTGCCAAAAAATTAATCATTTGCTGCTTAAAATACAGTGTCTAATCTTTACTTCAAGCTTATTTAAAATGCTTCAAACCAATGGCTCAGAGAGGTTATTAGAAGAACACAAAGATTAGAATAGTAATATTTTACAAGCAACATTATTACAGAAGACTGGTGCACTGAGCAGCTGAGTCTGTAGCCATGTGAGGAAGGAAGTACCAAAACCACACTGCTTTCTGAGTTGTGGGAGTGGATGATAGGAGAGGATAAGGCAACAGCACTTGCAGAAAATGTTACTCAGACTTCTCTTTCTCTTTCTACCTCCTCCACCAGACACTTAGCTGAAAACTGGCAGGAAGTTGAAAAGAAAAACACCAAAAAACAACCACCACACAACCAACCCCCAAAGCAGTACTCTAAAACTGGCTCTTCTCACTGAATTGCAGATTTTGTTGTTGTGAGTAGAATCCATTCTACTGGTACTGAGAAAAAGGACTTAAGATGGGTGAGAGAGATGGAAGGCAGAGTCCTCTAGGACCAGGAAGTTGCATATCAAACACTGTAAACACTAAAGTGATGAAGTCTCTGTTTTGGCCTTTGAGAAAAGCATGTTGGGCAGATGCAATACTATTATGTTGGCTTCAAAACTGACTGAATATCATGTATGTTCTAAATTTTTCAACAACCTTTAGGATCTCATCTGAGAGAGCACGTGTGAACATACATTCACCTCTGCCCAAAGCATACCTTCTTAAAAGAGAAAGTCCTCACAAATTTCTTAATTTTTAGATTTACACTTTGACTTTCAGTAGAACAAATTTCAGACTGTGCCATATTTGTAAGCTCTGAATGTGTCCCATTCTGACCACATTAAGTAAGGCACATTATGTTCATTATGCTTTAAAATATTTTGCAAGACTCACATTTGTTATCCACAAGTATAAACCTTTATAACCTTCTATGACTGCCAATAGTGATAATGAGCAACAAGGAAATCCCATGTGCTCCTTAAGCTGTATATTGGCAACATAAGTACAACAGGTCTCAGGGTTCCGAAGAGTGACAGCATCATCGATGTAAATATTCTGAATAAGAGTGAAAACTTGTCACAGGAGCCCCAAATGGAAGAATAGTTACAAATTAGCACATTTATTTAAAGGCCTAGGTACTACAAGGAAAGGAGGGCATATGGGTTTCCAGTCATCTAATGCCCTCTTTGGCACAGACACATAACTCAAGGATGAGGACAGTTTTGGTTTTGATCCTCTCAAATACTCTGTGACAAAGTTGGTCTTCATTTTCCATCCTCCACAAGACATCATGCCCCAGCAGACATGCGGGATAGATTTCCTTAACTGTGCCAGTGAAGATCACCTTGTGTACAAGACCTCAGTATCTCTGGCAGGCATACAAGAAAGTTAGGTGATGATTGCAAACAAAAATGCAAATCCCTTCTGCGATAAATGGACTGTGGAGTTTCTCATGATCCCTCAAGAAATCTATGTTTGGCCTATGCTTATGCAGGTGCAGTGAATCCTGTGGAGACTTATTGTCCAGTAACTCTTTTGCCTGCAAAAGAGTTGCCAGAATAAAACTTGCTGGACTGTCTAGATGCATCAACTGCTTTTATAAGGTGCCCTCATATCTGTATAATTTTTTGACAAAGTTTTCAATAAAGGGTTCAGCCCTTTTAATGGAGAGTTTTAAAGATTTTATGAAGTATTTTAATTTTGAAAATAGTGTTTAAATCCTTTATTTGGTATTTAAAAATAAGCCAACAGAAGATTTTTGAAGATATGCACCTTTAACATGGCTGGTGGAGATTAACTTTCAAAATAATAACTCTGTTAATAATAACAGAAGATCGTGGGTTTTTAAAATTAGCTTCAGGAAATGGCCTAATGTATTTCATTATGACAACTATTACCAACTATTACCAACTTAGATACTCAAAGGTTCTTGTAAAAGTCACAGAATCATCCCCAGGTAATGACACAGTTATTTTCAAAACTTGATCAGTAGATTTGCTCAAATGTGTATATTCAGTAAAGCCACATACCCAGCTCAGGAGGTCTGTATGGATGTAGGCTGCGGTTTGCAAGCCTCATATAGTTGCAAGTGCTGGGTTCTGTTCTCAGTACATGTAGGTCAGCATAACCCTGCTAAAGTTACTGGGAAACAATCCCTCTTATATAGGTGCCTTTTATTCATTCCACTGACCAATGCTCTAAGTGTGATGCTTGCTATTTATATTAAGCATTTTTACAGAATATGCTCAGATCTTAGCAGTGTTGTTAAGTGTCGACTCCTATGAGTACAATATGCTAATATGTATTTCAGCCAGTAGAAGAACTCTTCCTACTAGGTGAGGTTTGCATTATGATATAAAAGTAAGGTGTGAATATGTTCTAGTAGAAGTCAAAAGCAAGCACTTTCCATTTTGGTGAGAACATGGAGATTCTGAAGTAATGAACTTAATGATAAAAAAAATGACAGGATCTTCTACCCATTAATTTTTTTCTGTTGTTTTTTTTTTTTTTTTTGTTTCGTTTTGGTTTTTTGTTTCTGATTTTTTGTTTTGTTTTGTTTTGTTTGTTTGTTTTGTTTTGTTTTGTTTAAATGGCAACCACTTCTCTTTCCTGTTAAAGCTCTAAATTCTTGTTTTAAACTGTGTCATTATGTGGAAGACCCTACATCACACCAACCTTTTTCCATGTATATTCATAATATTCTAGTGAGTTGTTTCCCTGTTTGCAAGTGTGGAGAAAGCTAAGAACAGGGGCATTAGTTCCAGGTCTTTTATTCAGATTTATTAATTTTCTTATTTATTCAGTTCTTCAAATTGTGCACCAAGCTTCACTCCTCTTAAAACTCTTGATTTCAAGTTCTCTTCTTGTTGAGAAACCCCAAAAATCTGACTAGAAAAGGCTGTTCACTTTCTGCTAGAGTGTTACGAGGTCAGTGGACTGTGAAAATTGAATTTTCAAACCTTTTTGAGATATCAATAGATTAGATGAGGAGATAGCAGCAACTCCACATTGTTAGATTTCATTTTAACTATTCACCTATGACATTAATATCTCTTGTATGTGTGTGTTTATTAGACATTCTGCTGACCACTTTTGATTCACAAATTTGAAAAGCAATCACCAAAAGTTCTCAAAATTAGAAGTTCAAACAGGGAGAACACAAGGCAATTTTGCCAAAGTGCTATTAAGGAGGGATAAATTCTCAGAGAATTATAAGCATCGTGTTTTACAGAGTGGTAAAATAAGTCTTTCACAGATGATCTGGTGTAACGCTGGTCCCTCAGTCTCAGTAATCATAGTTAAATGTTGCTTTTAATTGACAGTAAGTCAGAAAATGCTAAGACATTAGGTCATCTTTTTTTTAATAGCATCTAGACCCCCTTACTAACACGTCATACACCACCAATCCTTATTGTCAGGAAATGTATTGTGTGAAAATATAGATGTAATCTTAAGAAAAATGTCATGTCCAAGGCTTTGAAGTTCAAATCTTTATTGCATATCTGACCTACACAGAGGTATGCTCTTGCCCTCAGAGTTAGCCACCAGTTTACCCATGAGTGCAAGAATGTGACAGACCACACAGGTATTTAAAAATTTTTCAGTATTCTTAGCTTCATCAAAATGTCTTACACGAGCTCTGATGCATCAGGAAAGGCAAAGCAGAATGTATCTCAAAATCAAGATACGCATAGAGGGAATAAGCCTGCAACTAGGAAATGAGCAACAAAGAAACAGCTATGCTGGAACAATTTGAGTTCCTTTTTTTTCCTCCTTACTTTGTTTTAAAGACCATGAAGAGCTCCATGTGTCTCATGGTTAGGAATCATCTAACTTGCAGCTTAAATGTGTACCAGAGAACTCATAGCAAAATGAAATCCTTTGTTTTCACTTTTAAATAATAGAAGAAGCTAATTTCCTGTTACTCAGTGTTGACTCAGTGAGATTATTGTTCTTCATTTAGTAACTTCTATGAAATTATGAAAGTTATTCAGATAAATTAAAAACTTTTTGAAGGTCTAATCCACAGGAGCTAAGGAAAACTATTTAACACTGAATTAAATGTTCCAGACTGACTTATCTCTAATACCCATGTAAAGGAAAAGCACACAATGCAAACTGCTTGAACTCCTCAACTGTTGTGTACATACATGACAGTTTTTTTTCTTTGAGTTAAAGTAAACAGATAAATCATACTTTTAAGGTAATTCTTGCAAAAAAAGTTTAAACTTTGTGTAGCTGCTGTCAGTCAAATAATTTATGGATGAGTTCTTTTGAACATCCCCCAGACAATTTTTTTGTATTGTACCATTGTGCTTGAGCAGTCATGACAACACTCCTTTTATTTTGGAACATTATTCTTTTTCTCTTAGTTCACTGTAATGCACAGGTTTCTAACTAATCACTTGTGAATCACTTGCTTGGTGGTATTTCTTATGAGTTTTCACTGCAGACCAACTAAGACGGTTTTCAATGTTAAACTGGTTTGGCTTTACTTACGGCACTCTGAGTTTGGGAAATTTCTGAATATCATTTTCAGACATGTTCTGAAAAGGAAACACATGGTATATATCACAAAATCATCCATGGAACACCCTGTGACTTTTAGAAGTTTGCTTTTTTTAAAATGTGGCATGAAATTTTAACTGATGGGAATATAAACTGCATAGAAAAGCAATGCAAAGTAACAGCATGCCCATCCTATGGCTCCTAAGAAAAGTGAACCTATTTTCATTTAAAAATCTTCTCTATATTTTTTCTGTTTTGCTGGATGTTGGTTTTTACTTTATGTTGCTGCCAGTTGTATTAAACTAGCTAGGAGGTTAATAAACATCATGTTTATTTGTTTACACACAAAGGATTTAAAAAAAATAACCACATCTAACTTCAAAGAGAAGTATTTCTGTAGCTACAATGTTTTAATGGTAGCTTGTTAAAAAGATCTATAAGGATAAGTAAAATCTGAAACCAGCTCTTACCAGAAGACAGTTGGATAAATTTGTTTGTTTAGAGCAGATGAGCCATTCTTCCAGGATTAATTTCAAATTAATGGGACTCTGCAAAGTTAAAGTCATTTGCTTTTCTGATTTGGGTCCTAATCCAGTTTGTTATTGGTGTTATATTGTCACATTGACTTATAGGCAAGGTTAAAATCCATCCCTGCTCTGCTTCTCCAAAGAACTGGAAATAAAACCCTCTTCTGCAACAGCTTTCTCCCTAGAGATTGTGAGAGATACTTAAGCTAAAGGTGAACAGACAGTAAACACAAAAATTCCAGAACTATTTTTTAGTCTTCTATTTTTTTCTCTTTTCATTCCCTTCCTTTCTGGATATTGCTTTTCACTGTACATTGCCATAACCTGGCACAGAGGAAAACATATTCTTTATGTATTTATTATTAAAGAAGTCTTGAGATACTGTAATTCATCTCAATGAACAGTGTCAAACAATTAATAGAGAGCAACAATCTGGTAACATCCTGTGCTATTGGTTACAGATGTGAGCTCAACAGAACATGCATCATATGCTTGAAATAATAATTAGTGGCATTCTTCCTGCCAGTTTTGGAATTATTCTTCTCATGGCAAATATGAAAGGACAAAATATTTCAAATGCTTTTTTAAACACTTGTAGTTTTAAAACAGTGTGCAAGTAAATCCTCTTTGTAAAGGGCTGTTCCTGATAGGGAAGGCAAACTTCTACCATAGCTTCTGATTTTATGCTGTTTTGCTTCACATCTCTTTAGTACAGCTGAAAAATATGGTACTTAAATGTCTTAGAGTCTAGATTGAATTCCTTCCTGTCTGCATGGTGAAATCAGGGAAAGTTGTGCATGATCGCAAAGTTTCAGGATAAAACTGTAAATTTTAAATAGAGCACCATTTGCTGGAGTTTTGGGCTAAGAATCTTATCTGTAACAACACAGTATATGTAAAATCATGTTCTAGTGGAGATGTAGCTGGAAAACTCCTTGGACTTAAGAGCAGCCTTGTCAGCCTAACAAAAATCTTTCTAGAAACTGAGGTGGGGGGAGAGTGTTTCTTCCCCCTTTAACCATAATACAGCAGATTAGATTGCAGATTACTCCTGACCTGAGCTGAGATGTGCTACATCTTGAGAGCTTTACTGATGCTCCTGCAGAGAGAGTCGGCCCTTCTCTTCTTCCATCGTGTGCAACTCCAAGTTTAGGACAGATTAGTGCATTATGAAAACTTTTCAGAAAGTGTTTTGTTTAGTTAATCAAAAGCTTCGCAAGCTCTTTTTGGAACGTGGATGATAGGCTGGTTCTTTCTGCCTTTCTTACTGACAACAGGAGTAAGAAGTTTCTAATTGCACATTGGTTCACAATGCTATCAATGATTTTCAGGACAGAACAAATCCTATCTGTATTTTCCAGCACTATTTTGCCTCAGGGAGAACTCACAGGAGTTAAAAAAACCACAGGAAAAAATGTACTCCCTTCATGGAAATGTCCTGCAGGATTTTCTGAGGAATCATATTTTTTCTAAAGACTTCTTAAGCTTCTCTCTGGGAATTCTATTCTAGTGATAAAGCTGACAACTATTATGGGTTTAAACTCTCATAAAATGGCCACATTGCTGTTTTAAATATTAGAGAATTTTATTAGAATAAGTTATGTAGAATCCCTCTGTTTTTTTTCCTCCTACACCTCAACTGCACTTTCCTTGTGGTAGCCAGTGGATACAGAAATGCGACCTTGAAACTAGGGTGTTATTCTGATCAATAAGACAGCAATATTTTTACAGTCAGGTTTACCATATAGATCTGACAGTAGATACAAAATCTGCAGTCAGTCTTAACAGTTTCTTCTGTGTGAATGCAATTGGGCAGTTTCCAATAACTTACAAAATGTAAAAAGATATTTCTTAGAAAAACCATTCATACAGAGAAGTCTTTTTTTTTTCAATATTATATTGTACTCTAGAATATTCCAATTGAAGTCCCCTTTTGTTATTTAACAGGTGAACCTTTTTTGCATTATACAATTGACAAGTAGGTCAAAATCTTAAAAAAATTCTCAGAATACGTGAGCAGCTGCTTGCCTACTTAATAAAAAAGCATCCTTTGAATCTACTATGGTGCTTCTGAAGAAGCTGCACTCTGAGCTATGTATTTACAGAAACTCTCTGAAAATAAAAAATTACAAAAATCACTTAGGAATCATGTAGTTATTGCTCTTGGTATTTGTACCTCACCAACTTACAGAATTTTATAATGCTTCCAAAGTCAGAATTCCCACTCCAGCCACAGATCCTTAGTGCTCGAGCTAAGGAGAATCTCTTAGGGAATAGTAGGATAAATCCTATGATACACCTCTGAATAATTCTGATTCCACCCAGTCGGAGACAAGTGTAATATCCTGTTCCTCCAAAAACTGTTTGAAAATTTTTATTTCTCATTTCCATGAAATGTCAAAAAGCTAGATATATTAGTACAAGTCAATAAAAAATAAGAAGGCTTTAGAAGAGGTATGCATAGATTTACCTACTATGACTAATTATACAGATGAACAAAATGACTACTTTTGGGGAAAATAAAATAGGTAATATTTGAAAATAAAATAAAACAGAAGTAAAATTAAGTAATAATAAAAGCCCTTACATATCTTCATGGATGTGTATTTAAGACCGGAAAACAGCAGCTGTCAATGAAAGTAGTCAGCTTTTCTAAAGTTAAACCAAGTTGTTTGTAAAGCCTGAAGCAATGTTGATTTAAACCCACTGGGACTTTGCTTACTAGTTTTGTTGCTCTTTAAGTTCATAGATTTTGTATATTGCTGCAGAGG
Organism: Antrostomus carolinensis; assembly: GCF_000700745.2. Lineage (NCBI taxonomy): Eukaryota > Metazoa > Chordata > Aves > Caprimulgiformes > Caprimulgidae > Antrostomus > Antrostomus carolinensis. Next base: position 33,915 of record NW_010311353.1, on the reverse strand, counting down.
AAATCTAATTTTAACTGTAGAGGCATGAAATAGAGATTACAATAGAAGGCCAGTCATTCTGATCAGGTCCAGATTTTCTCTAGTAGGAGAGGACAATTAATAAATATGAATTTTTTATAGTTAGTATTCGAAAACAAGTACTTCCTCTAAAGGAAGAGAATAATTCAAGACAAGATTGTGGTTTTATAAATTCTCTGCCAGTTTAAAAGCTACTAAAATACATGCACATTAAACAACATGCTTGGGTTCCCAGCATTCTGTATTTAAAGCTAGGTGTCTGGCTGATTTTAGCAAAGGCATTTACTTCCCGTATTTATACCTCAGTAACCATCTGCAAGCTGAGTGCTTTGTATCTGCCAATGCAAAGTAAGGAGGAGTTGAAATAATCACTTGATGGGAATTATACAGGAAGGAATTTTACAATTCTACTTACCAAAAACCTTTGTCCATTTATGCTGTGCTTTCTCACGACTTTCTCACAGTCCTTGTACTTTAACTGTCAATGAAAAGAAGATGATTATTGCACCCTTAATTATAAGGATGGATTAAGACGCTTAGACATATGGCTAGCTTTGAGTAGACGCTTCAAGTTACCCTTTTGTATGCTATAGCCTGTCTAAATGGCTCGTTTTCTTCTGTAAACATGGATTTTTAAGACAAAGTTTCTACAGTGGATTTGAGAATTTTCATCCATCTAGGAATGTACAGTTCTTCACATTTAAAATCCACCTCACAGTTGCCTGGCCTGAGGAAATATTTGAAAAATGGATATTTGTGGTACTGACTGGCATCAACAGCTGCAGAAAACAGGAAGTACAGCAAAACCCTTAGTAACTTGGAACACTGAATCCCTGATCCCAGTTGCTGAATTCATTGTTGTGATCAAAAAGCTTCTTCGTCTGGATGGAAATGTCACTGGTTAATCCTGGAATTTATCTATAATACCAGAAGGAACCCGAAGAGCAGGCAAAGTGACTTTTTGGAGCCTTCAAGACAGAAAAATGGCTCTGGTCCTGCCTGAAACTTTAGCTAGTGAAAGTTTTGAAGACAAATGATCCTATGCTGCTGGGACGACTCCCCTAAAGCAGAGAACATTTTATAGGGGGCATTATATCCTTTCTTAGTTCTACTCTATTTATTAATTTTAAGGAGTAACCTTGTAACTTGGTGTTATATAAGAACAGATCCTGAAAACATCTGAACAGTTGAGATAATATTTTTAGGAGCCACCTTCAGTTACTCATATGCAGAAACAGACCTAACTCTGTGATGTATTTTAGGATACAGATTAAGACTTTTGTGCAGACTGAGGACTTTAACCTGTAAATAATGTCTCTTTCATATAGCGAGTGCTTTCATGTTGTTACCAGCACAAGTCTGGATGCAGGAGTAAGCAACTGCTATACCTGGTAGAACACATCTTCCTTCTGGTATGCTTGGTGTTCACAAATGAGCCTCTGAATGTCTTTGCTAATGACATCCATGAGTGACTGAGACCTAATCTAATTCTTAAAGTAATTGGTGAAAAATACTGGTCGGCTATTAAAATTAACCCTTGGGATATTGCAAGTGTGAACACCTTTGCTTTTTCTAAAAAAAACACCTTAAAGTCTTTAGAAATTATTTTAAAGTTTGGGTCTTTATTGGTCCTTCTCTGTCTTGAATGCATGGTTTAAATTAACATAGGTTTTGAGTTAACACAACTAGAAGTATAAATGAGATGTTATTACTGTTAAGTATGAAGAATTCTTATTTGACAGAAATGAAGGGCTTTAGTCATGCCAGTAATACATCATAGTATTGTTACATAAAATACTGGTGTGTATGCTGGGTGAGTTTTGCTAGTATGAAGGTGTAAGCTAACAATGAATTGATTAAAATCTTACCACTGTCCTGTGTCATGACCAATCACTTCAGGTGAGAGAAGATCTGAATGTGATTGTCTTTTGAAAATCATCCCACAATTATCTCAGTTTAGGAGGAAAGGAAAATTGCTTATCCCTGTTGAACTTGAATCCTGGACTTTGAAAATATGGCTGTAGGCACAATATATTAGTCAGGTACAAATAAAGCATTCCTAAGGTAAAACATTAGACCCTTTAATGATAGGTGTGAGGGAATTTGTATTAATTTATCTGGGGAGAAGATCTGGTTGCTTCTGGCAGTTGCCCAGAGCTGGCTGACTTAGGCTGACATTATTGTCTTACACAGATTTCTTAAATAACTTTAAGCAGCTTTTGCCCTGATCTATCTCCCCAAAAGTGGAATGCCAAGGTTATCTCTGTCCTGGGGGGCATCTGGATCAGTAGAGGGGATGTACTCCTAAATTAATGTAACTGGGCCCATTCAGTTATGATAGAACCTACAGTTAATCCTTTTATCACTGTAAAGAATATCATTATCAACTCTTTCAGGAAGCCATTTTCCTTCTTAGTCCCTCAGAAATGGTGATCCAAACCACCATGCACCAGTGTTGTAATGTTTTTCATATTTGTCTGAAGTTGCCTGTTGATAATGATTTCATCTGTTCCATTTCCAATTCTTTGTTTCACTTTCCTGTGTCACTAACCCCTGCACCCTAAAATTAGAGGTTTGCAAGTATTTGTCAGTTTCACTTCTCTGGAGATTTGGTAGACATAGACTTTGTGTTTGATCTGCTTGTCTTTATTAGCTAGTTTTGCATTCTAGTACCAAACTTGCCTCAACTCCCCAAAGAAAACTCTCATAGAGTTATAGGAGCCATTGAAACAATAAATTTTGCATGATTTCAAAATGAACCCCAAACTCTATTCCAGGTTTTACAAGTCTAGTCTGACAGCTCACTTGCAAATGAACCAGTTATGCAGGCATTACTGTAAAATATTTGCAAATCTTCTGATTGATCTGAATGTTAAATTCCAGGCTGACACTATTGGACTTTGGGAGGAAGGTATTCAGTTGCAAGGGAGATGGAGCAGGCACTATCTCCGATGTGAACTGAAAAATGGGCAATTGACAGAGAATATACAGAAATGAAATGTCAGTAGAATTGGCTCAGTTACACATTCCTGGGCAATTACAAAGGTGTCAGCATTGCTGTGCAGAGGATATATATTAGCATTCCTGTAATGCCTTTCAAAGTATTTCTTCATTGTGGAAACTCCTCTGCATTATAGAATGAAGTTTATAGATTTTTCACAAGTGAACAAGATGTCAAAAGAAACAGAAGTTCCTAACTAGTCATACAAGGTAACATCAGAAAAGGTAACAGTGACAGGAAAGAAGGGGTAGCTAGGAATCGTGAGCCATGAGTTTTGCCCGAGAAGTTCTAGAATAGGGGAGTCAAACCAAGAGGTGAAAAGTTTTTCCAACTGAGCCTAAAAAAATTAGGAGTCCATGTATCCACAACTGTAAATTTCCTGGCTGGGTTCTCATGGAAGTCATTAGCAAAGACATTCAGAGGCTCACATGTGAACACCAAGCAATTTGGGGGGAAAAAAAAAAAAAAAAAAAAAAAAAAAGATCTCTTCTGAAAATCATTGAAGATGACCTAGCAAGCTTGTAATCCTCATGCATTAATGCCTTCTACAGCTGTTAATATATGTTATATCAGCAATATTTGTAATAAAGGGCGCACTTTCTCTGAAAAACCCTCAGTTTCTCTTATACCAAATTTAAAACACACTTTCAAGATTCATTTATAGATTTCACTGGACAGCGTAGCTGAGCTTCTTAATTGACAGTGGTTTTGCTTTTAGTTTTGCAGCAAGCTTTGCCCATTATAAAAACATGTAAATTTAGCACAAACAATGTTACAGTAGTTTGCTCCTCCACCATACAAAGACGAAACGCAATTAAACTTACCGTCCTAAAATATTCTGCTAAGTCATCTGGGTTCCACATAACCACATCTGAACGGTAGGGAATGTTTCGCAAATCCATGGTAAGTTTTCTCCTCTGGGCAGTTAGAGAGCGTTCATAGCAGCACTATCAATGAAACAGCCATATATTCCCTGTGTGTGACCACCTACAGCGTGTCCAGTAATTCCTTGCCTAATACCCAGCTGCTTCTGTTTAAGACCTGGGTTTTTGTTAAATTCAGAACTACGTTGTTAGGACATCCAAGAGAGATACTGCTTCCTCTAATACAAAATGGTCGCTTCTCAGAAAAGTTGTCAGCTAGTCAGCCTTACCACTTCCTTTGTCTGAATATAAATAAGTAAACAAGGAAGCACAGCAAAGTGTTGAAAATGTCCGGCCTGCTACATAGAAGTAAGCTACTACAGACCCTATTTGCTTGTAATTGCATACATAAATATTTATGTATTTATACACTCCATACAGTATCAAGTATTGACATATTATCTGCATAGACATTGCTTACTGCTGCTGTGCAAATCTAGCCCAGGTAAGCCCCCCTCCAAAGAAGGAAACGTTCACTTTAGAGAAACTTCTTCAACTTACCTCACTACCTGAAGAGTCACATTATCTTTCTTTGATTGGTACAATGAAAGGTTATTGCTGGAGCTGTACATAAGGAGGTATGCATGAATTAGGGATGGAATGACAGTCAGTATTCCTTCAAATAAGGAATATTTAAGTGAAACTAAAAAAATGGACAAGCTTAGATGCAAAACTATTACATTGTCATTGTTTCAGTGCTCCATTTTCCAGCTACCTCTAATGAGGATTTTTGAGTCTGGAGAAGAATCCACAGAACCATAATATTACCACAGGGGCATGATAAACTGTCATGTATAGCCATTTCAGGCACAATCCTAACAGTAGGTCCCTTTGGTTAGATTACATTTAGTATTTCCAAATGTGCAAGGTTTGTTTTTTCTTTTTAAAGACAGCATGTCCATTCTCCCTTTTTCTTGAAGTGGAGCTTCCTCCCAGGGTTGTGCTGGTGTGAATGCTCGGGGTCACTGTTCACATCTGCTCCAGCAGACTGCACAAAAGGTGGAGTTTTGTGAACTTCCCAGATTAGTAAGAATAGATGCATAGTTCTGAAGCACTGGAAAGGAAAGTTTCTCTTCTTTCTAATGAAATGCATCACTCTCACTATTTCTAGTCATTGAAGACCTTCTAACCTTGGGTCTGTATTTTGTGAGCACATTGCATACGAGTGCATGTATTTGAGATCACATCTAAAAGTCTTGTATATAAGAGTCTTCTGAAATTCACAGTCTGATTTAAAGCAGCTTACATTTTCTGGAGAAATTTTGGTAAATGATGGCAGCATGGTATTTAAAACTCTCTAAAGCTAAACTGCTGTATCAGCTGTTTAAATAGACTAGCATTTGTCAAGTATATGACAGAGCTGTGTTTTATGTGTTCTTATTTGAAATTACCTGTATGAATCATCTGAGGCATGTCTTGACAGTATCACAGATGTATCATCACCTCTTCATTGTAAATATAGGTCTGGGGACAAAATAGGACTAAATTAACTTTTGACAAAGGATCCCCAAAGGAGACATTGTTTTGATGGTGCATTATCAGCAGTGATAAAAGGGAGATTACAGAGCATACACCTCAGACACCCCATCACACACCATGTCTTTCAACAGAGAAACAAGTTTCTTACAGTCCAGAGACAGGAAGAAGTCTGTGTTATAATTTCTAATTGTTCATTCTATTACCTTCTAATCTAATTTCTATCCCAAATCCAGCATAGCAGCTCTCGTTTCAATTGTGGTATTCCTTATTTGTACTAAAACTAATTAGTCTGGTCAAAATGTATTCTGATGAAGTTATAGAAGAATCATAGCATCATTTATTCTGATGCTTAGATAGGAGAAAAGCAGTCACCTTTAAAGTCAATCTCCTAGACTAGAGAGCAACTAACACAGAAGTTCTAACACATTTATCTAATAATTATTTGCTTGGATCCTGTCTATGTCAGTGTGAGTATATTATAGCTACATGCATATTTCATTCATTTTGCAACACCCAGCTGCACGCACACTTGGGCTTTGTCTTTGTCTAGAACTTATTTTGTAGTGTGATAAATGCATAGGATGTGGTGGCCAAGTGAGGCCTGCTAGGGAAATGTCACTTTGTATTTTCTACATTTGAATTTTCAGATATAATACTGGACTTGTGTAACAATTTCCAATTGCATTTCCAATCTATGTATGTATTTGAACATACTAATGGAAAATGTTTAACTTGCAAAGAACCATTCATGAGTCACGGCTCCCAATCCAACCAGACTGCAGGGAGTTGTTTTGGAAAATACTTTTAAATGTTTGTCTTTGTGGACCAGAAATGCAATGTGGCAAATCCCATATTCCACAAAAGGAAAATCTTAATCCTGGAAAAAAGACCCCACATTATTTAATGTTCTTCTTTTAATTTTAATGTAATGTCCTTCTTTTATTGTTCTTCTGTTCACTCACCCCATATTTTCCCACTTGTTCATTATTTCTCTTTCTCTCTTCAGAGTCACTGTTGTCACCTCCAGAACTGGCATTTTTTTCCCAGGTGTTCCTGTTGTCTCCAGTGTCCTCTGCTCAGAGAGACAATTTCAACACCAAGAGAGGAAACAGAGAGAAAAAGTTGCATGTCCACTTTGTGCAAGCCCACATGTCAGAATCTCAAGCCAGACCTGGGTAGGAGTGTAAGGGAGGATGTCTGGGAAGCAACCAGATCTGATTTTTACAGAGGAAGCTAGAATAGCTGCAGGGATAGTGTTACAGAAGTTAAATGAACTGCAGCCAACAGACAGGGCCACAGAGAAACATTGACGTGACAACTATTACCACGTGCATAGCTTTTCCGTTGTGACCTTTTTTTTCCTCTTTGTAAAGAATTAGGTCTTTATAGTTGATGCCTGCAGTGATACAACCTTCAGATAAAAAAAGGTGTCTCTTCAAATAACAGCTGCCAATGGTACAGTTCTTTCGGCTGTAGCAATGGTCTGGTGATTGATCTTTGAAAATGTGAGAGTCTAACCATTTCAGGCACCAGAGGAGGGAAATTCACACTGCCCACATTCTGCTACTTTCAACGATCCTCAATATTTTCCATTTTCTCTCACCTCTTTCTGGTGATCTGTCCCGCAGCACCCTGTTTTAAGTGGAGTCAAGGGCTTACTTTGAACAGCTTTCAGAATGGCTTCTTTTTCTAGAATAACTCAGTTTACATGCCAGTTTTCCTGGAGTGGAGCAGAAAAAGTTCAAGCTTCATAAGAATTTAGTCTTCATCTTCATCTCAGTCTCAAAGCAAAGTGGATCTTTATGACATGTTTTTCTTTTGCCCTGCCCAATTTTGTTTTTAAAAGACTTGAGTACTTACTTCCTTTTATCCTAGAAATATTTAACATTTCCAGGCTAGATTTCCTCTTTTAACATTGCACAGCTTATTCCCAAGCTGTATATCTATCTATAACGCATGGAAAAAAATACTTTCATTTTTACACCCTCTAACAACCACCGTGGTATTGTCATATACTCTTTGCTGTCTTTATTAATCACTAAGCCACGCTTTCTGCTACTCAAGTGACCTTATCCATTATTTCCTTAATTCTGGTAGTGAAGTGTTAAACTTGACTTTTCAATGTCTGTGCACTAATATAAGATCCAAACCTGAGTCTTTGCTAACTTTAAAAAGCTCTGTTGCAGGAATGGAACTTCGAGCCTTCCTCACCACCTAGTGGCAAAGTCACAGCCCAACACCACACACTAGCCACTGCTGCTTTCAAAACGGGGATGGATTCTGAGCTGCTGACACTGTACACGTTTGATACTTGGGTTATATATATGGCACTTCCATGGGACTGGCAGTCGAGGTAGATGCTAACCAACCTACCCTGCACCTGAAATATATTATTTGAATAAAACTGTCTGAGATACTGGCTTCAAATCCAATTTCACAAAAAAAAAAAAAAAAAAAAAAAAAAAAGCAGCATGCTCTTTCTGAACTCAACCCTCAGCAATTATTTTTCTGGATGGAAAAAACATGTGCACATTTGAAGAAGCATATCTTCCAGTGCTAGTGAATTGTGTTAATTTGAGTAGGTGGAAACACGGAGTTTAGGCAATTCTGAAATGCCTGAAATCCTAGAATACAGCCACTAGAGTGCAGCTGAACTCTATTCAGGAAACAGAGAGCTTCAAATATTTATTAAGGTGCTGTAAAAAAGTAGGCAAGTAGTTAGAAAAATTCTAGCAAGAGTACTTCTCTTTCAGGTACATATTTTGTTCCACTCTGTTAGGATTGTAAGTGGCATAACGTGTCTAATTTGTCCAGAGATGCTGCAGACAAATGCAGAGGAGAACTTCTAGCAGACCTTAGAAAAGATGTCTACTGAGGAAAGACTGAAAAAAGTGTTTTGCTTAGTCTGGGAACTGGAAGTTGGAGACAAGGGAAGGAAAAAGGAGACAAACTTAGTGACTTTGGGTGACAGCATTCTGTTCTCGTGATCTGTGACAGGCTCTGCTAACAAGCAGAGCAGCTGCAAGCTTGAGAAGTGGGTATTGCAGGTTGAAGAACTCCCCTGCCCAGTGTTTGGACTGTTCAGTGCAATTCAGCAGCTCAGTTCAGATACTACCAAACAAGGCCAGCTGTGCTGTGAATCAGAAGGAAGCCGAGTGGGCCAAAAGGACAACTGAAAATGATGTGCAGTTTTAGATATGATATTCCGTTTTAGTACAGTGTTCCATGTAGAGAACTCCAGCAGCAAACACACAGGTTTTGTAATTGAATATGCAAGTTTGACAGAGACACTAGAGTTATGTAAAGTGAAGATTAAGAAAGTTAGAAATAGACCCTTTATTCTGGGGTAACTGCCCAGACGCGTTCCACCTGTGCTATCAAAAGCACAGGTTTCCTTCTACCAGCTCCAGACAAGACTGCTGCCAGGGGGGCAGTAGCCAAGGCCTTGGCTCTGCAGGGCTCCAGTTCCCCTCAAGGTCCTCTTCCACCAGTGCAGCTCAGTTTTGCTGTAACAGCTTCTGCTCTAGCTCTCACCTGATCCCTGACACTGCTGTCTCCTCTGCACCAGTGCAGAGTTGGGCTGTGCTGTGTTATGCTCTGGGAACCTGCCAGCGCTACAGCCAGACCTCACCCAGTGGCAATTGCTTTGAGCATTTTGGGTTTTCTTAAAAAGGAAAATTAAAACAAGTCTAAATGTTACTATTTAGGTTTAAACATAAAGAGAGGTGATCAGGCTGAAATTATTTTTACCAGTGCTGTAGTCAAAAGAGGTGAAAAGAGACTCTGAACAAAGTGATGAAAGCTGGGAAAGGAAGAAAAAAGGAATCCAACTAGGGATGTTTCCTTTCTGTGTCTTGGGTCCTCTACACCCTGGTTTCCTTCTGAAGAGCTGCAGCAGGATGAGAGGTGCCGTGACATGATCAGCACTGTGCAGGCAGTGGTACCAAGCAGTGGCCTTTCCTGGTGAGACAAATGAAAAGTGTCCACCTCTGCAGCTACTCAGAAGGATGGAGAAAAAGGCTGGGTTCAGGGCTGTTGCTGGAGTATGCCCTAAAGGATGATAGTTTTGCCCACTATTGGACTTACCAGATTGCTTTTTGGGGTTTTTTTTAATGTGGTTTCTCTTTTCCCTGAAATAAATGTTGTTTTAAACCGTTTTGAGTTAGTGTTTGTGAGTGGGCTAATACTGCCTCTTGCACAGAGCTGATGGTAGCTACTGAGGAGTATTTAACGTTACTGAATTTCTTTACTACGAAACAGCACCTGGTAATGGTTATATACGGCTCTGTAATTCTGCAGTGGATCCGAAGCTGCATACCTAGATGGCGCCGAAGCCTCAGGTATTCCCCGATGGTGTCTCTGTAGTACCCTTTCAATTTGCTGCCCCCCCCCAACCCCCTTTTTTTTTGGCACATGTTTATTTAAAAACAAACAAACAAACCAAACGGAAAAAAACCCACAAAAAAACAAAACCCACAACTGTTATCTTTCAGCAAAGACAGCTGAACAGTAACAAAATATATCATTTAATTGTTTTTTTAAACATTGGTATTTCAATTTTATCCAACTATTCTGACAGCTAAAATAAGTGACGATTTTTTAAAATCAGCCCGTTTTGTTATTTTTAACAAATGAACTATTGACACCAATGAACAGCTTATTAGATCTGACATTCAGATTGTAAGTGACCTCTTTTTATTTAGACAAGCAGGTTTTTTCTTAAAGAGAGCTAACTCTACAGAGCTTGCAGTTTACACTGCTTTCAGCTCAGATCTGTACTGGTTAACAACATCGAATTTGGTTATTGTACCCTTCACAAAGAAGGTGTGACAACTCAATAAAGGAGAAAATAATTGCTGTTAAATTCAAAGTCAAAATCGGGAGTGAATGTTGCAATTGCAGAATGTCCTGTCCACACACAAACTCAGAACTGGATTCTGATCCTAGTATATTTCAAATTCTCTAAATATTTAAACAGCTTACTGAGCAGTAAAAAAAACACTAGTGATTTTGCAATGCTGAGAAGAAGAAAAAAGCTTCAACAGCTTATACACTATTATGTGTTGATTTCAGACCTTCATGGGAAACATTTCTGTCAGTCCTGAAAATTTTTGAGAGTCAATCTCATACCAGATCAGAAAATATGTTACTTGTCAGACCATTTTGATGAAAATAATGATTTTTCAGCTTCTTAGTTACATTTGCAACCCAGTGGTGCTATTGACACTTTTCTTTATTCCTGCAGTGTTCCTAGCAGACAGAGCAAGAAGCTGGGACTCAGAAGAAATGCTTAGCATTCTCATCTTTGCAGCACACATTTTTTCTTGCAGGCAGAGAAGGCACTATACCATGAATGCCAGAATATTTCCTCCTCTACAGATTTCCTGAGGGCTTCTGAATTAGTACTTCAGATGCATCTAAACCAGCACAGTCTGGAGGCACAGATGTCTAGGAGAAAAAAAAGAGCTGCTGCTAACCAACATAGTCTCAGGTATAGTTTTGGTTTTAGTGTTGGTTTTGTTTTCAATATTTATATTCCTCTGTATGACTGGCTCAGCGTTTCCAAGGAGCTGAATTCTTGAACATCCCATGCTTTTCACATTTTCAGTGTCACTTTATGTTCAAAATAAAATATGTTCTTAAGAAGATATTTTTTTCCTCATAAACAAGCATTTTGCATATATTTTAATCTGTATACATGAATATTACTATAAGTGGACTTGGAAACAATTATTTTTAATCCTCTGGCTCATTATGAAGGAGAGTCGGCATATAATTATCCATTTGGGGCAGTCCTAATCAGGTAAGTCTCTCATCCAAGATGCTGATTAAAGTTAACAGCAGTGTCAGAGTAGGATCTCACCCTGCTGCTTGTTGATAAGTGATACCATACATCCTGTCACTAGGGACAGCAGTGTCCCTTGCCCAGAGCAGTGCAGGGACGCAATCTGGGCTTCCTTCACCAGCTGCAGTGGTATAAAAGCCCAAAACCTCCTTCCACACACTCTTAGACAGGATTAGCTGGTCCTGCAACTGCATGACACTGTCCTTTCCCAACCTCTGAGTTCTGTTATTTGTGCTGCTCCTGCTTGTGCCAGCATAAGCATTGTCATGACCACATCAGGAAACAGGATCAGGGACTGGCTGTGTTAGCTGATCTAACATAAAATAATGATGAAACGGTTGGTTTCGCACTGTAGCTCTTCCCTGATATGGCTTTGCTGTATGACTATGCAAGTGATTTTGCCTGCACAGAGTAGGAAGTGTAGCATAGCAAGAAAAATTTTTGGTGCTGGGTATGAGGGGAAGTCTGGACTGTTTCTTTTGGCAGCAATGCCAGTTCAGACCGTACATTAAATTATAACATAGGCAAAATGGATCATCCAGAAAAAAATGAGAACTCTCTTCATTTTTACTGTGTAGTTAATCTCATTTCACCATCTTGTTCTGGCTGATGGGGCAAGCACTACTTATTTAGGATTTAAACTTACAGAATTAAAATCCTCTGTCCTGGAGAAAGCTGAGCACTCTTTTATATGCTTCTTACTTTTTGACTGTTATCCTCTGTATAGTTTAATACATTGCAGATAGTTTCAGCTAGTTTTAAATGACTTATAAATAACAAGCTGTGACACAGAAAGAAAGCCGAAAGCAGACACTGAAGTATCTGAACTGTCTGCTAATTAGCACAGCAAGTGTTGAAAGTTTCCTACAACTGTCTATTTTTAACTAGTCTGCAAAACTCCCACTTGTTTCTCATCCCATAACACTTTTTAGTTATTCAGGTTCAATAAAGAAGATTCTGCATTAAGCTCCTGGATGTTTCTGTGAACTGGATATACAATACCAAGTTTGTGAAGAAGTAGAGCTGCTTTTTGCTATACTTATGTGTTTTTTACATGTGTTTTGGTTTGGGTGGGGTTTTTAGTTTTCTCACTCCTCTCTCTCCAGCTGCAAAGTGTGTCTTTTTTTTTTTTTTCTCTTCCCCTTTTTCTTAATTATGTTATCACAGAGGTGTTACCTTCACTGCTGGTGGGCTCAGCCTTTACCAGCAGTGGGTCTGTCTTAGAGCTGGCTGGCATTGGCTGTGTTGGACATGGGGGAAGCCACTCCTATGCCCTGCCCTCCTCGCTACCAAAACCTTGCCAAGCAAACCCAATACAGAAGGCAAGCAAGCCCCATATTAGAAAATATGCTCGCAGTCTTCTGTTGAGGAAGCTGCTGACCTCAAATTCAAAAGTATTTGTAAGATAATAGATTTTCCAGGCCATTACGCCTCTCACAAAACAATCTTGCTCATGATATAGCGTGCCTGGATGCAGAAGTAATGAATGTACCAGGAGACTGCAAGCACCTGCTCTGCCAGCAGAAGTCTCTCTTGCATGGCTATATGGAAGACTTAACTCTACTTTTCACCTAGTTCTCACTTAGAGAAATTCTGTCCTTGGACCTCACAAGAATATTTGTGCCTTTCCTGTATTCCTGTGTATCAGGGTCCTGAGGGCACTAGTAGGGAACTACTAGGCCCTAATGACCCTGACTAGCTCCACCCAACCCCCCTCCTCCGCCCATGTTCTGGGGCTGTATTTAAGCTCAGCTCTGCCACTGAAAATTTCAATGGGCAGAGAGAGGTCTTCTCAGATAAGGTAATACTTGTTTTCCAGTAAATTCTGCTTTCTGTTCTTCATTGCATCAGTCAGAGGCTTGACACAGTACCTAAGTGGGGATGATGAATGTCTGGATTGCTCTAATTATATTCAGGTAAAGACATGGGCTACTTAGTGCTCTTATTTAAGTTGTGGTGTTACTTTAGGATGGTCTTGAATAACTTCCTAATGTTGGTAGGTTTTGGAGAGTGGACTTGAGTATGAGTTCTCGGATGCTGTTATGAAATGTGTGTGGGACTGTTGGATGCTTTCTCTCTTTCCCGGCATTTGCTCTGATTTAATGGTTTTGGAGAGCTCAACTAGTTCTCCTGTAGGTAATGTAAGTAAGGAATTATACAAATCTGGTTCCTTGCTGTGGAAGATGTATAAACTGCATACAGGAGCATGATGTCAGAGATCATGCATGCAGCTGGGTGCAAACAAGCTGCATACTCGTGATGCAACTCCCTTTTGAGATCCTGTATAGCTATTTTAGCTAGCAGACAAGAATAGGCCATTAATTCCTGATGGGGAGTGGCACCCTACATCCCCTGTCTCATAATTGTGCAGCTATCACTGCTTTCTGGTTGTAGCTTTGGTTCTTCTGGCAGAGAAGAGCAGAGGGGCTGTACTTCCCTTCTGCAAGATGTAGACATGCCTGCTGTTGCACCTGCAAGAACAGTCTTACTGAATTTCTTATGTACTGTCTGGCTGGATCACTCCAGACTGCTTGAATGTTTGTGCAAAGTCTTGTTAAAGATTGTCTGTGTAAAATTGTATTTATGTACATCAGCTATGGAAAGTTTTTTGCAGCCCCTTGATTAACAGGGGAGCTTCATAAGGAACTTACAATTTTTCATGTTGCTGTTATTGCTGCTGCTGTTCTTAACACCAGTCCAAGTGATACTGGATACAGTCAAGGTACCTGCTATGACATGGTAGAACCAGGTACTTGTTTACCTAGGCAGGCGTGTTCTTGATTACTAGTTCAAGTGTTCATGGGTCAGAAGCAAGTTAAATTATACTTGCAAAATGCAACACTGCTATCTCTAGTGAAAAGAGTAAATTTAAAACCCTTCCTAAAATTTGTGAATAGAACTTCTTAGTTGCAGGGTGAGATGCTTTCTTTATGCTTCTGCCCCAAAGCAAATGCCCTATAAGTATAATTTGGAGCAGATTTGGGGCAATTTTTTCCTCTCTATCTAGGCAACATACAGAAATTATCTCTTTTCATCTTTGTGTATTTCAGCAGCAACAGGTGTACCTTTGTGATTTAATGTGTCCTGCAGTATGGATGCAGCCCTCCAGAGGGTATCGGGTGAATTGATGGGGATTTTTGTCTTAATCTAACCAAGAAAGAATCATTATTGATCAGCATGAAGTTCTGTAAACAGATTAATATTGTGTTAAGGCTCCTGGAAATGAATCTGTATACAAATCTTGAATTTATTTGGCCTGAGATACCATTTCCAAAATAAAATTGTTACTATTTACATGGACATAAATATCTATAAATAGGAGCAAAGAGGGGATATCTTCCATCGTACATATCCCATGTAAACAACTTGCTAAGCAAAGAGCTTGTGCTGCTCAGTCAAATAAACAGCCACCAGCTGCCGACCACTTGTGGATAATGCTGAGAATCTAACAGTGCAGTTCCAGAACATGCTTTGGCTGCCTGTGGTAGCGGGTGGGCAGGTTAACAGGAGAAGTACCCAGGGAGCTCAGGTTCCCATTTGTGCTCAACACCGGTGAGAGTTATGTTAATACAATATCTGTCTTACTGCAACAGCACATATAATAACATCTACTTTGCAAGAGAGTGTGTATTAATTATATATTAATAAAAATCAATTTTCTCTAGGTATTCTTGGCTACAGTTTCTAGTTTCTTAAATCTCAATGTTTAATGTGACAATTTTTGGTAAGTGCAGAAGTTCATTTTGAATAAATAAAAGCAACAGTGTGCTTCTGTGGCTGTGAACCAAATCAGCTCTGACAACCTGGGCTGGTTGTCAGAGCTCAGGTTAACGTCATTTAGATCTATATGGAGGAGGAACTGGTGTGTGTGTGTGGCAGAAGCAACATGGAGGGGTTGGTGAGGAAAAGAGGTATGTGCAGAGGATAGGTATTGAGGTCATGAGGGCAGCATGGACACCCTTTCTGCTCTCTGTGTTTGTAGGGTTACCGAGGAAAAGTTCCTAGAAGTAGTTCTCATGCAAGGAAGTGAAACTGGATTATGAGTAGTGGAATTAGAGGTGGTAAGCACATCTGGCTCTAGATCTGTTATGGAGGTATATGGCCAGTGATCTGCCGATATTTACTGGTTTTGAAGACAGACTCAGTGATTCTTCTATGAGAAGAGGCACAAGCCCCAGTTCCTTACTGGTGCAGAAAGCAGGCACGACAGGCTCACCTAATGTCCCCATAGGCTCTACTGTGGGATGAGATCTTCCTGTCCGGAGCCATGTGCAAAGCAGAAAGCTGTGCAGGGTTTAGAAAAATGCAGTTTGTTGAAAATGTGCCTTCATGACATAAGAAATAGTTTATTCAGAAAACATGAGAAACTTTATAGCCTGCCTTTTTAGGGGTAGTGTAAAAGTACTGAACAGTGCCCAGAGTCACTGGTTGCAGGGATGGGAAAACAGAGCACTTCTGAGGCAAATGTTTGCAGAATCACGTGCAGTAAGAAGAATGAGAGCATTAACTGTCGTCATTGAGGGTTGAAATCAGTTCAGATCTTCATCTGGACATGGTCTGTTTCAGTTCTTTTGGAATACTTTCCCTTTGCTTTAAGTGCTATATGTTGGTCTGAGGCTTTTGCTTATGGGTTACTGACAGGAGACAGAGGGCCTGAGCCAAAGCTGGGTGGGTAGCATGGGAAGACCCAGGCTGGGGCTTGCTGTGCACTTTGGCTAGAGCTAGAGCCTACTTGCTTTGCTATTACTGAAGATACTGTGTAGACTTTAAAAAGACTTTTGTTTCAGCAGTTAATATTACATCATGAATTCCTTCTACCCAATTTGTAGAGTAAAGGATTATAGAAAGAAATTGTCGAGAGGACCAGGGTAGAAAAAGCACTGAGGTGGAGGCTGGGCATGATCCACTTCACATGTGGCTTTGGGTATTTATAGTTTGAAATGGTTAATGAAAGCAAGAAAAATCCTGGGACTTTTCAAATGGTAAGAATCAATCCCAGGTGGGGAATATATAAAGAGAAGGCTGGGTGGGAAGGGGAAAATTATTGTAGAGTTAGAGGTATTTGATTTGCTGGAAGAGGTACAAAATAATTTTGTTGTATTTTACATGGGCACAGGCTTTGGGTAACTGCATTGCTTACAATGAGATGACACTTGTTATTTTTCTGGAGAGGAAGCTCAATAGGCAGCTGTTAATTCTGTAATGTAACCTATGGGAGCAGTTTTACCATGTCTATGATGTGTTTTAAGGTAAACATTTTTATTTATGGAAAAAGTAGTAAGCAAGCTAAACTGAGTAGGGCTGGGAAAGAATTCAAATCATGTTTTAAGCATAGTGCTTTCTGAGGCAGAGTTAGTTATGTTCATGTCTTGAGCCACAGTATTTCCATTTCCCAGTGTTTATTATGTCAGAATTATTCATGAGTTTAAGTCAGTTCTGAACACTGATCTTTGGCAGAAAGATTCTAGCTTTCCTCTCTCAACCAGGCATATCACCATTTCCCAAAGCAAACTGTTGGGAATGAGGTATGTATAGTATAACATTTAGTAGTTTAATTATTTTTAAAGACTTTTTTTTTTTTTCTGAAAAGCAGTAAGTCACACTCTAAGTCTTGTAACAGAGAAAGCTAATTTGCTGAATAAGCTACTGGTCAGAGATCAGGTGATGTGGAATCTTGCATGGGGAATGTTAGTGTCTGCATAATTGATGTTTTTCATTACACTTCTTTCCCCCTGCAGGCTCTGCATGTAAAGAGGACACGCATCTGAAGTGTATCAGGTAATAAAATAGTGTCTATTTCCACCTAGACCACAATGATACTTTAAATATCTCCTTTACAGTGTTCTCTTACAGTACTGCTTTGTTGCAATTGAGATATGGGCCTTATTGTAGCAGCTACTTCTAAAAGCACAGTTCTTGCCCCAGATAACTTATGGAAAGATCCTTCAGGAGTTGTAGAAACTTACTGGGATCTGAAGATGCACAAGGCCCACTGCCTAATATTTAGGTATTTCAGCCTGCTTAGACATGGAATGTTTTTACTGAAGTAGCTTGTGTGTGTATGAGGCACTGCTGTTCTTGTGCTGGCTGGGGTGTCATAAATTTGCATTCCTCACAGCTGCCTGGTGCAAAGTGTTGTGAGATCCTCTATCCTTTTATAGACCTTGTCATATGTATGACTAGCTAAGTGGAGAAGAGAAAGGAGGCTGATTTACACTTTACAAATGCGGGATTGAAAACTTCTCCAGAACAATTTAATTTTCTAGGAATGACATCACAGACAACACCTTCCTGTGTGGGTGCAAAATCAGTTCCTTTAACTTCCTCTTTTGCTAATGCTGGAAGGTGCTTGGATGTTAGAGGGATGAGCATGGCATAAGAATCTGTATAGCATAGGTTATGTATAACCTTACGGTTATACAGAAAGCATATAGCAGCAACTTTAATCCCTGTAGTCAGGGTTACAGTCCAGTGTAACTGTCTTCCAGAATTAGTCATCACTTGGTATAAATCTGAACAATTTTGCAAATTTATAGTTTTGCGGTACAGAGGTGTTTTTTAGTTTTTAAACCAGGTATTTCCTGCACTGTGGTAGCATCCATTGCATATTTAGTCAGGAAGCCATTTTGCTATTATTTATCCTTAGTAAGAAAAGATTTCTTGTGTGGGCAAGGTGTTACTGTGCATTCGTTTACTGTTACAGTGTCTGGTAACAGACTTATGAGAACACAAGTAGCAGTGTGGCTGTTTTGATTTCTGTGAAGATACTGGTAGGCCCAGAGTAACTTGTAGAGAGGGAGAGTGTAAAGGTGACTCAGAGTCAGCTCTCTGTAGCCATGGTTGGCTTGAGGAAGAACTGTTCTCTTCCCCATTTCAAGTGCTATTCTTCTGTTTTTACCCTCTGTTATGATCTGTGAATGACAGTTTGCTTTAAGTGGACATGAATTCAGTGTCAAAACAGATGACTTGGAATCTACAGCATTCATTAGGCTGAATACAGTAAGATAGGCCCACTTCAGAAGTATTTTGAACCTGTTTATAGGTAGCTTCTGATGAGCTGTGTTTAAAAGGAGTTGTGTGACACAATTCATCTAAATTTAACTTCACCCTTCACAAAAGAACAATTCTGAAAAGGAAAATATGGTAAGAAATGGAATTAGATTTCCCGCTGTTGAAAGCCTATGAACAGCAGCTTAACACATCAAGCCTGATAATGAGGATGGAGTGCAGTGTTAGCAAGGCCTTGACATTATAGGGAAAAAACAGATGATTCTGTGGGACCTCAGTGTTGTGAACAAATGATCTGTATTCAAAAGAAAGTATAGAGTAAACATTAAACTTTAATGGAATAATCTCAGGGGGAAGGTTATTTTCATACAGCTGAACATTTTTTGTATTAGCATAACACATGGTCACTTTTGCAACAAGCATAATAATGTTGTTTATCAGCCACTTGTTCTGTGTAAAGGTTAAGTCTCCTTGGAAGTATAGTCAAATAATCTAGCTTACTATCCACTTTGGAATGCAGCTCTCCCTGTGACTGTAATTTCCACTTCAATGCCAGTGGAAACTACACAATTTTTTGAATATTTGAAATAAAGATTAGTGCTAATGCTTTGCATTAGCCACCTTTAGGGATCAGACTTCCTTATGAAATGTCTGTATGTCCTCATCTTAATGTGTCCCTTGTGAGATAAATGGGATTCTTACTCTACATGGAAAGCACGGAGAGTGATTTGGTCCCAAAATTTCAAAGCCAGATACATGAAGTGAGGCACCTGATTTCTTAACAAGGAATACTTATGTTCTGAAGAGATCAATGGTCGCAGGCACTAACTTATAAAAAAGACACCTGTAAGTGGAGGCTCTATTTTGAATATTTTTGAGCCCCAGTGATTGCTGAGGTTGGACAGGGCTGGTAGGTTATAACTTCAGCAGTAATGTTGTGGTGCATAGCTCTGGTACTAGACCATGGACTGCACTGGGAGTCAGATTTGGGAAGTGGTAACTATGTGGTTCTTCCATTAGTTCAGAAGGATGGTAACCTTTGAGAACCATTTCCCTTTCTGTGCTTTTTCAGCTGTGCTGCCTTCTTCATCTATGAGAAAGGGGAATGGCTTTACAGCTTTGCTATGGTCTGCTGTATGGATGGTCTGAATCACGGAATTAAAACACTATTGTTCAGTAGGAAGTTCAATAAGGAATCAGTTAGCACTGAAGCTGTAATTACCAGAGGCTGAAAAATCACTTAAGATTGATAATATATTCTAGTTGATATCTGGTCCTCAGATGAAGCCACCTTCTAAAAATTAAATATTTGTTGCAGCAAAGTTCTAAGAATATCCTTTGCTGCCTCTATGATCCAAGTCTATTGACTGCAGGATTTTTAAAAGAATTTCATATGATGGCTGGGGGCAGTAAGTTGTTACAGTCCATGCTTTGTACTTGGTCCAATGTTTGCTTTTCATCTATTCTCGTGCTCATTGTGAGCAGCACATTTACTGCCTTTCTCATACAGAACTACTGCCTAGCTCTACTTTCCTTACTCCCTCCTGCACTAGTAACTGCTATTTTTTATAATTATTAGAACTAAACCCAGTTCTACAAAGATGCATTTCTATATATCGGCATAAACACGGAAGTGTATGTGAGTTTAAGCTTCTTTTCCTGTCTGCTTTCTTTATGTAAACATTTTAATTTCTGTAAAAAGCAAGTAATTTGAAGTGATGTTCTCAGGTTTGCAGTGAGAACACTGCACTTTCCCACCTCAGCACCTGTCACTGAAGCCTGCCATAGGCCTCTTCTAAAAAAGTGATAGACTTAATACAGCGGGAAGCTGGGCGATCTAGAGATAAGAGCAGGAGACTAGACAACAATGAAATCAGATAAATGTCTTGAGCTTTTAATTGGTCATCTGTGAAATGGTTCTACCGGTGCCCTTGTCATGGCAGGACTGAACTTCCTGGACTGATCCTCTTAGGTCTTGAGTTCCCCAGCCTCTGCTGAGTTTCCTCACTGAAACACCATAACTCCCAGGGATGCCTAGGACCTTGGTGGCTCTAGTTGATAATCAGCAGAAAGGACATGTACAGAACACTCCATTACTGTTCATTATTTTGGGAACACTAAGATATAAATATGTATTTGCAAATGTAGGCTGTGACTAATTCATTTATGAATCCCCTGAATCACAGCTGGTCATGTTGTATCAGGAGTTCAGTATTTGCATGTAGAAAAGAACCTACTGTGATTTCAAATGTAAATCAGCAGGATTTGTGCTCCTAACTTGGAAGCTTTCACAAACCCTATGCAGGAAGTCTATTTCCCATTCTTCCCTCTTAATACTGTAAATCATGGTTAGACTCTTCTAGTGTACAGGTCTGTACCCTGAAGTGGTGAAAACTGTCAGGTTTTTTGCAATTTTATTATGAACCTTACAATACAAATTTTTCTCCTTTAAAGGTCTAGTGTTTAGAATGTTTAGGTTTTTATAAAAAAAGAATTCTGACCTTTGCAGTAAAGATGAGAACCCAAAGATGTCAGATAACAGAACCTGAATGGACACTTAAAATGTACTTAAATATGTAAAAAAACCCTCATGTAGCATGCTATTTGCTGGACTAAAGTCTTATGATTAACACTGAGTCATTGTGTTTGTGGACTTAAGACTGAAAGCCTGTCTTGGTATGTATGATCCATGTTAAGCGTGCAGTGCTAAGTATGGAGTGCTTAGTGTCTGGAACAGGAAAGTGCTTATTCTGTTTTTACAAAAAAAAAAAAAAACCCAAGCAAACAAAAAAACCCCCACCCACAAACCACTAACCCCCCCAAACCAAACAAAAACCAAACAAAAAAAAACCCAAACAAAGGCATTAAATGCTGAAAATGCTAAGTAATGTCACTGTTCAGTCATTTCAGCTGTTATTATGGTATCTTTCTTATTGGTAGGTATTAACTGAAGCTATTAAAAGCTATGGAATGTTTTGTAACATAATAATTTCAATGAAGAAATTCAGGACACTGAAAGCAAACAATGGACAGTGGCTAAATATTTCTGAAATGTGAACTCTATTGGTTGTCACTTAAGGAGAAGTTATACAATTTTATACTCACTCCATCTTTAGCTACTCATAAATCTATTTCAGTGAGCTGAATCTTTTCCTGGGTTAAAAACAGATGTCACTAATAGCAAAGATTAGTCACTATACACTGCTAACACTTAAACTGGTTCTAAAAGCAGATGATTACTTGGCCTTGGTCCCTTGCTCAGTTTACTTATGCTCTGTTATTCCACTTGAGGACTTGGAATATTGTATCTATCATGTCATTCAAAAATCAACTGGATGATGACAGGAGGCACAACTTAAAGTTAGTTTAAAAAGAAGAAAAAAAAATACATAAAGACTATAGGGGAGATGACTAACCATGTTTAGGTTTTTGGTTTATAACTAGAGACAATGCCAAGCTTCACTTGAACTGTGAAGGAAAATCCATGTTTTGTTACAAACCCTAGACAGCATAAAAGAAGATTTTAAAATATTTACCATTAGTAAGGACATAATGAAAAATTGCCTAATCTATCAAGTATGTAGTCAAAAAAGTGAGCATGTCAGCTAGTCTTGATTTTTAAGATCTATGTTTTTCTGCTAGTTTTTAAATGGTTGGAATATTTTCCTGATGGAAGCAGCTGCAGTTGTGCAATTTGTCTTTCCAAATTAAGATGGGCAGAGCATTTATGAAATCCTGTCCTGTTTATTGCGTTCTGAGACTGAGAAGGACTGCATGATTTTACAGGACTTTTTCTAGTTTTTTGACTTCTATGCTGATCCTATAGAATCATAGAATGGTTTGGGTTGGAAGGGACTTTAAAGATCATCTACTTCCAACCCCCCTGCCATCAGCAGGGACACCTTCCACTAGACCAGGTTGCTCAAAGCCTCATCCAGCCTGGCTTTCAACTCTTCCAAGGAGTGGGCATCCACCACTTCCTTGGGCAACCTGTTCCAGTGTCTGACCACCCTCACAGTGAAGAACTTCTTCCTAATATCTAATCTAAACCTGCCCTCTTTCAGCTTAAACCCATTTCCCCTTGTTTTGTCATTAACTGCCCTTGTGAAAAATCCTTCCCCAGCTTTCTTGTAGGCCCCTTCAGGTATTGGAAGGCCACTATAAGCTCTACCCGGAGCCTTCTCTTTTCCAGGCTGACCAGCCCCAACTCTCTCAGCCTGTCCTCATAGGAGAGGTGCTCCAGCCCTCAGATCATCCTGGTGGCCCTCCTCAGGACTTGTTCTAGCTGCTCCATGTCTCTCTTGTGTTGGGAGATCCTCCAGATTGCTAATTAACTAATTAGCAATCCTCCAGATTGCTAATTTGCCTTATGACATTAGAACTAACTACAATGTCTGTTACCTATGTAGCCTGTGGGAAGCATATTAAGTGACTCATGGTTTGTTTCCATTTTATATAAATATTGACCTTCTTGTAGCAAAGGAAAAAAAACCTCTGTGGGTTTGTACTATGTATTGTACTAATAGATCAGCTGAAACAAAACTTAGTTTGCTGCCTAATGACCTGTTTGATTACTGCAGTTATCTGTCTGTAAATATGTGAAAAATGCATCTGTGAAGGACAAGGTGTTTGAAGTTAGCTGCATGGTTCAAGATGCTAGATGTAAAAGAACTGGCCTTCTTTGGAGGCTTTGCACATTAGTACACATACTTGGGCACAATAATATTTTGTAATCACTGTAACATTTTTTCAGAAAACCCACAGTCAGCAGAAGTGTCTCATCAGCAAGGTTTATTTATAATGACATTAGAGTGGAAGCAGATCTGCAGTAGAGAACCTCTAAGGGGTACTACAATGAGACAAATATACTGTTCTACTAATGGCAGGAAAAGAGACTTCAAATTTTTCTGCTTTCAAAAGCCAGAGGCTTTTAGAAGACTAGAGAATTCTGTATCTAATATTAAGTGTTTGATATAGGAGTAAGCACAGAGTGATCTTAACATATTATGCAGGGGTAAAATACTGTGTCTGTTATAATAGCTTGGTGTCACCAAGATAAAATAATGCACTGGAAATTTGCAAGTGAAATACTAAAATCAAATGAATTTGTGTAAGAAGTAATGAGTCTTTCCTTCTCAAATTCACTCACTCCTAATTATAATCCCAGCAGGACAGTAACAAACTAGACTTAGCACGTATGTTTTAGCTAGTGGAAATCACTAGTCTTCCAGGAAAGGAAAGTGAAGAATTTACTTTGGACTCTTTAATAGAAGTAAAGAATATAAAGCTACTAATGCTTCAAGTTTGCTTGGCGATATCACGGACCAAAGTCACTTGGTATAGTCTGTTTGTGTTTTTTTCCCCATGTTGTGACTGTCTTTACATCTATCCCAGATTTAAGGCTCCATATTGTCACAAGTTTAAATAAGTGTTCCTGGATTAGCATACCGAATTGCCTTAAGAGGACGCAAACAAACTGCATATCACCACTATGGTATCAAGAATCTTATTTGGCCCTTCTGTCTTCCTACTAAACAACTTTGACACACACCTTCTTATTAGCAGGTTCTGGAAGCTGTAAATGGAGGATGACTTATCTTGTAATGAATGCAGTAAAAAGGCTGACAGTATTCTGAACGGACATCAAAGCAATCATATGGTATTAATTCTTCTTTTCCTTACCATTAGTGTCTTGAACTACTTAGATATTCAGTGTGTCTTGACTACTGTTAGTGACAGTTATTATATATATTTTTATATGTTTATATATAAAGCTATTAGAGTTATTATATATAACCTCTAAGTTATTTGTTCCAAGCAGTTCTTATCACTATATGTTCAATTTAGTTTCAGCTGTTTTGAAACTGAAAATGCTAATTACAAAATCAATCTCTGTCAGTGTATGACTTCAGATACTGGGTAATGCCTTTGTCCTGGTTCTTATAAAAATCAATAGAAAGGCTTGAGAGCACTTAATTCAGAATTGGACTGAGCCTGTGTACATTTATCCTTTAATAATCTAAATTCTTTCAATTTAAAACAAGATAAAAGTACATAATCTTTTTACTTATTTGAGTATTACTAACAAAATTTAGTACATATTGGCACTTGGAAATAGTAGGCAAGTTTGTTCAAATGATGCTGTTATTGGAATAGACAAAGGTAAAAAAAATGAACCATTTTTTTATTTAGTAAATTATAGATTAAATGCAACATTGTTCTTTTTCCAGGAATTACCTAGCAATATCTAAACATATACTATCTAGTAAAACTTGCCTTTTACTTTTCATGAAATCCTTGTTATAACAGGTGAATATTTTAATTGCTTCTAATTTGAGGTATGATACATTTTTGATGTCAACTATAAACCTCATTTGAAAAGATTTTGTAGGGTTTCTGAAACAAATATTTGAGTGAGCCTATCTGGCTGATTTATGGGTGTCTCTGCCCTGTAATACTGTGCTAATGAAGGCTGTTCTATACCACTTTTATTGATAAGTTTTACATAAAATTCCTTTTTCCATGACATTATGAATGCAGACCTGCAACACTTCAGGGTATGTAGTGATAATGTTTACCTGCATTCTACAGCAGTATATGGTTTCTCCTTATCTGAGGCACAAGTAAAATGTTCTCATTCAGGACTGCAGAGTAAAGAAAAAAACACAAGAGAGAGTAGGCAAATGAACACTTCAGACCACAGTGCAAAACCCACTTGTTTGTTAAACAGTTCCTATTGTTATGATTAAGAAGGAATCCCAATATGGAGGGTCAGCTGAAAGGAGCAGAGAGAAATAGTGTTGTACTCAAGTAAGAAATGACCTATTTCAAAGAGCAAGGGATAAAATTTATGAAGGAAAAGGGAAAGCCAAGGGAATTACTTGCTGAGGCAAAAATGGATGAAAAGGTGATGAGATCTTCAGAATAAATCTTTTTAAGTAGACACAGAGTTTAGAAGAGAGCCTAGAGTCCGGAGACAGCAGTAATTGATGGATGCCCACCCTCTCTTCAGGAAAGAGACAAAAAGCAGTTTAAACCTGCACTTGTTTCTCTAGTCAGTGAGAGCTCTGCCAAACAGGGACTGCTCTTTTGTAAGTTGACTTGTGAATAGCGTTGTTGTTCAGTTGTGCAGGTAGGCATATGCTTAAAAATAATTATAAAGAGGAACACATCAATTAATCTTTTACGTTAATATACTCTACCTGTACTGGTCTGGGTTATGTACATCACAGTAAACTACAAGGATTCCACTGGGTAAATTAAGGTTGGAAAAATCATATTCAGTAATGATTCAAGATTAATTGGCTTTAGCTCACCTATCTTAAGTCATCTGTTTCACTTAATCTTCAAGGTGGCATCTAGCAAATGGAGAGAGACACAGCTCTTATTTGTTTCTCTCTTTACTCAATAGTCCTTCTCTAAAATGCAATCTGAAGATAGCTGGGTTCATTTGCCCTCTAGAAATGTACAATTCTCTTTGTGGACTTGCAAGGGGGTTGAAGCCACAAGCTTAGCCTGGAAGAATAAGCAAATAATGCAAAAAGGCACTAAGAGATCTTATTACTCATCTTATAAAGAAGATGATTTAGTGGTTTTCTTTTAATTTTTTTGTTGCAGTTCCGCTGATTTCTGCTTCAAAACTCTCAAGAGATGTGGTGATATGGCTTTTTTGTTGCCAGTGCTAAAAGCATTAGTCTGAACTTATTTAAATTCAGTCAACTTGTTTTTTATTGAGTTGGTTGTTTTCCCTGCACAAGCATCGGGGGCAGTCATGCTAACCTAATTAATATCGAAAAGAGTGCGGATATTGATCAGTCCAGAATGAGGAGGAAATTTTCTTTGAAATCTGTAAGGTCTATGCTTAATTCAGCTTAACTTGAAAAAAAAAATCAACAGTGTGAAGGTATATTACTGTGCTAGATTGTTCAAAGTATATTTCTTTCACTCATAAATTTGCTATGTGCTTAAAGATGTAATAACAATCCTATGATCTAATAAACAGCTTCCCCTTCAGTGATGCCTCCTGCAGTTACACATGTGAATGTGTGCTTTCTCAGGGGTGTTTGTGGTTCTTCAGGAGCTGTATATTTCTGACTAATGGATAAATCTAAGTGGGTAAATTGGATAAAACTGAGTGTTTTGTTTGAGCTGTGGGGTCAGTCCCTGCACCTTGTTCTATTTACGGCACAAACTATCTAATTAATACTCAGGAAGACTATTGTTAGTCTTGCTTTCCTGCAAAGTTAGGGAGTGAGCTCCCCTGTAGGTTCCGATTACAATGCTGATGCAAGCTATTGGCAAAAACCGTTCTCCTAGAGAAGAGGAGTTGGCTGCAGAGCCAGTTCCCTGATGCAGTTTTATTTATTTTTGTGGTATGTTTAATTCCCTGTACACTGCAGGTCTCAAACAGCAGCAGATAATGTCCCTGTGCTTGTTCTCACAGTCTCTGCAGCTGGCACTTTGCTTTGAGATGTTCCCCTTTCACTTCTAAGGGTGAGTGACACTATGTGCAATATTATCTTCTTGAAGGTCTCATGCATCTTCTCAGAAGTTGCACTCAAACTTACAAATACATCAGGCACTTTTGGTGCTTTTGCCTAGGGTAGGTGTGTTTTCACACATTTACACTTCTTCCTGCCGTTTCTGCTGCACAATTATGTGAAGATGCATAATTCTTTTCCACAGATAACCCTGCCAAAATACAAGGCAGCAGTTACAACCCTACTTCCAAGCACCTTCCTTGGTTTTAATCACCCCACCAGTAGTTGCAAATGGAATTATTTAAAGAACATAAATATTAACATCTTGATACAGTGTGTTTGGTTTTTTTTATAGATTACAAATTCTACTGTATTCCAATATTTAACCAAATGTTAAATACTGTAAAAAAGCAAAACCAATTTTGCCTTCAGTGCTTATCTGTCTAGATTAGATTTTGATGAATTTGATACAACTTTCAAAAAATTGTCAGAACAACTTGTGTATGTGATTACCATGTTCCAAGTGTAAAATAGTTCAAGCTCAGTTGTCCTGGACATACCCATTCCTATAGCCTTTGTACATGCTTCTGAAACCCTCAGAGGGTTTTAGGTTTTTTCTTTTCTAGTAAATACAATTTTTAGTACCTCTTATCTAACAATGCCACTTCTGTTTTCTTTGTTTGATATTGCACTCAGTTCTGGGAAATTTTTCTTTAATGTAATCATGTCTTCCTAACTGAATAATACTAGAAAACTGGATAATAGGAGCTAAATGTGAGAATTCCTCAGTACCTGTTATCATCAGTGTGATTTGGCAGCAGAGTATGTGAAGACCAGCTGTTATCACAACTGCTAGACTTAACTTTGCATTTTTTTGGTGATGATACAGATCAAGGTGAGATATTTATAATGGAATGACATAGCATTCAAAAAACTGTCTCTTTGTCTGCAGATCAGTTGCTTCTAGACAACCCCCCTGGGATTTATCATACTAGTTCTTTAGTGGTGCTTGAAAGCTTTTGACTACAATATCATTGTACTCCCAGAACGTGCAGTGGATTCTTGAAAATACATGTACTCTGCATCCTGGAACAACCTCCCCCTCAGAGCTGTCATATGATTGAATCTCTCTAAGAGCCAAGTGGGAAATGGAATAAAGGAAATAATTGTCATTTTATAAATCTTCAGAGAACTACTAAAAAGCCTTTGTAGTTTTTTTTTCTTTCATTCTTTTATGATGATCTCTTATGCATGACACTTTGAAAACAATGACAGATTATAAATTCATACATAGGTTAAACAAAACTGGCAGAGTTTGGACAGGCTTGACAAATCTCTTCTCTTACATAAGCATATATAGCTGATAAAAGTGAATGATAGTCTGAAGCTTACAGCACTCAATATGGATAGCTATATCTTTGTGTCAAAAATAACTTCATGTGCTGTGAGTTGTTTAAAAGTTGTTGACTGTGGTCTAGTGTCCAAGCAAGGTGCAATTTGGCTGTGCTTCTGAAAGGGCAGAAAGTTCTTCACCTAAAAGATTAGGCTGCCACTGAGTTCAAGAGAAGACAGTAGTTATCTCCTCTGCTGCATTGTCTGAAAACACAACTAATATCTTCAGTGTGCTGGTTGAACTCATTTAAAGGCTTCTTCAGAAAAGTCATCCATGGGAAGTCATCAGGGATCAGAAAGAATCAGAGCCTTACCTGTTTGAGTTAATACATAAAATGCTGAAACCCTGGCCTGATGCATAAAAGCTCATTTTAAATGAAATCATCTGTCTGTATTATAAAGACAAAGTTTACCCACTCTTCTCTATTTCTGCAGTCTGGTGCCTTTATGTGTGAGAGTTTATAACATTCCAAAGAAGACACGTTTTCTGTATTTAAATTCAGGGCAGTAAGCAGAAAGGATCACGTTCATATGTGAGTGGATTGCCTGCACAGGACATCTATCTAAGGACATCAGAATTAGAGTTCTGCTCTAGATTCTTACAGGAGGGTGACAGGATAATCTGCAAGTGCCAAGTTAAGATGCATGTAAACACAGAATGTTCTAAACCACAACTTGGAAGGAAACACTGTATTAATTTGGGGTGAAACACTGAATTAATTGACAGATTGTGACTTCTCTGCCTACTTCAGCCTAACATGTTTAGATCTGAATCTTTCTGTTCTTTAAAGTGTCTGGAATGAGAATCAAATCTAGAAACTGCAATATGTGATGGTGAGGCACAGGTCTGACAAACCAGTCAAAGTATTGCCACAGAAGAGTTGGGCTATTTTAATGAAAGGCTTCAATTTGCAGTAGAATAACTAACCAGCCTTAGACAACTAAATGTGTTAATACAACATAACCTGTTAGTTTTTCTCCCTCAAAATAAATACTTAGAACTTTCAGTATTAGCCGTTATTAGCTATATTAGCATATGCACAAATGCACCAAATCCTATTGACTTAAACATATGGGATTTGAGTACTTTAGGGATCGCTGTTCTATTGATGGGCCTTTAATTGGTGGTGACACTTAATGTATCATGTGCTAAATTGTTTCTAAAAGCTACTGTCTAGAGTAGGTGCTGAGAACTGCAAATTCTGGTCATAAGCTTTTTGAAAAGTATGTTATTACTGAGTTTTAAAATTAAAACAATGTTTAGAGAACCTGGTCTAAAGGTAGTTTAACTGGAGCTAAATCTTGATACCATGACTGAAAAATAATCTAGTTCAACAGGTGAAACAGTAAGCTTAATGTAGATCTAACAGAGGCCTTATCTGAAACTTGATGTGAATAAAAGTCTTAATATCCATTTATTTCTGAGGTTTTGGAAGCACCAAATGAGCATATAAGTAATCTCATGGTTTATAATTTATTTGTTTCTAAACACTTTTTCATACTCTGTAGCAAAGCAACATTTAGTTTTCTCTGAAACTGAGACTACTTTGTCTTAGCTACAGTATAAACTAGAGTTAGTCCTGGATTTAGTGCTTCCAGTTTGCATTAGCAAGAGAGACAAAGGAAGAAATGTGGGGGTTTTTTGAGGTTGCTTTTTGACAATTCTTCACATCTTGTCTATTTAGACTGGATGGTTCCTTGTAGCAGGGACTATTTATTTTCTCTACAGAACCTCAGGTACAGCTGAGTGCCATACTGAAAGACTAGAAGAGCTTAGAAACAGATTTATTGAGTTCTACTGACATGACTTAGTCAAAAGAGCAACTTAATCTTGCACAGTATTGCTGAGGGATGTCTTTGCAAACACTAATTTCCAATGGCCTTTTGCAAAAGAATTATGTGGTAGACCCTAAGGAAATTAATAATTGTGGACATATAGTCTACAGATGAGTACATTAATCATAACAGTATATTTGAGTGTTTTTACACATTTTAAAGAACTCAAGATCTGGAGTAGTGACCAAAATATAGTTAATTCAGCCATAGCAGTTTTGTCTGGCAATTTATCCATTTTTTCCTTTGTCTGGCCTTTTGATTTTGCATTATAGTCACTCTCTGTTTTCTTCCATAAAAATTAACCAGGAACTGGACTTCTTTGAATGACCCATTTATTTGCTAGAAGAGAATACACTTTAGGGGCAACTTAGAATCCATTAATTCCATTACGCAAAGCATTTCCCTCTTAAAAGTTAATGCTTAAATGTCCTATTTGGATAGTTCATATCAAAAATATCAACTTTTCTGTTTTAAAGGCACATTTAACATCGAAATATAATCAATGAAAATTATTTTAAAATAATTCTGCATTGCAAAAAACCCCCCTCTTTTCTATCTAAAGGAAAGTGCTCTTAGAGAAGTAGATGTAGGGGCAATCTCAGTGAAGCTCAGACTTCTTGCAATCAGAAGTCTTCCAGTGATTGTTTTTATTCTAATTGCTTCGTCACTGCGGGTCTATCTTTGCCAGTTAAGCGTGTTTGGTATTTACTCCAGAATTTCCTGCCTTCTGATTATTTTCATGCTGGGTAGCAAATTTCAGATCTCAACCCATCTGCCTAGTTTAACTAACCTGAAAGCTTGGTTATTTGATAAGGAAGACCATGACTTAGATACAAACTAAAATGTCTTTGTGGTGGAAATATTGACTTTTAATATATTTCCCACATCTTTTTTAAAAAAACATACCAGATGTCTGGCTGGCTTGACACAGATCAGTTGCTATCTAATTTAGAGTAAGCCCATGCATTGTTCAGGTACATTCCTGACAGCATGATGCCTCAGGCTCAGTGTAGATACTAGGAGTCCTTAAGATCAAGGTGAATCTTTTGATATGACATTGTATAGTCTTTCCTAAAAATAATATGATGGGGGTTTTGGTTAGTAACAAAAAACAAAGCAAATCTTTTAAGTGGTGGGATTTTTTTTTTCATTTGCTTTTGAATTTTGAAACTCAGCTTTGCCTATTGGTGCTGAATTTTGAAAAGCACTATTGCATGTTCTTTGATGGATCTGATGGTTCTATAAACCGTCAACTTTTCCTTAATCCTCTTGCATGTAAAAGCAAGGGGTAATCAAAATATTGCAGTTATTTATACCTCTCTGGTTGTCTGGGAATGCATCCGTGCTATTCTGTAGCAGTGACAATACTGAAATAGTGGCCTAGGGGCTAGCTCTGTGCGCAATCTTAGAAGACATAAGAACCTGAAAGAGAAAATACACTTAAATGCTCTTCATTGACATTAGAATGCCAAACTGGGAAAACAGATTATTTTGTTAAGCAGCAGTTTGACCAACCCCAGGGTTTAAAAGTAGACTCATAAAGCATGGAAAGACCCAAAGGGGAATTTGCAAAGGATAAAGGGAAAACAATTTTTTAAATAATCCATAAAAATAGCAAGGTAGTAGTACAGATGTCTGACGATGGTGAAAGAACTGGGTCTACTGAAATTTGCCTACTCATTTTAGAACAAAAATTAAGAAAATTATCCTTCCTGTCTTCAAGCTGTCTTTTTTTAGAGTACCTAAAACTTCCTGAGCTCTTTTCACCTTGCAGTGAAGTAAAGTTCTCCCTAGCTCCTGTGGCTGTTTTTTTCAGTCTGTCTTCAAGTTGATTGCACAGCTGCAGGAGAGGTAGGTATTCTGTCAGTCTTCTCCTGCTGCTACAGTTTGTCATTTTATTGCCTCTGATGGAATCTCAATAGGCTTAATTGATTCTTAAAAATAGAAGTGACAAAAATAGGATAAAACCAAAACCACATCACCCATTGCTTTTCCTGTATATCAAATTATGATTGACTTTCGGAGCAGCCAACAGCAATGCTCATGGAGCAGTTCACCCAGCAAGTTCTAAGTTGGAGCCCACTTCTGCAATGTGAACAGTTTACCAAGGATTAAGGTGGGTTTTCTGTTACTCAACCACAAAGAGCTTGACTTGGTGAGGGAACCAAGTTCTGTAGTCTGTTATTTAGAAATTCAGGAGGGACTTCTCATTTTTGGTGCATGTGATGCTCATATAAGCATGTAAACAATAAAGTCTGGAAGATCATTTATCATTTAATCTCCTTTTAAGTGCTGAAACTGCTCTAGTTCTTAAAAAATCTTACATGCTTCACTCAGGGGGATGGGGGGGACGCTTTTCAATTCGTGGTTTCCATAACCAGAAGGGATATTAAAATTGGTCAGCCTTTTCTTATTAGAAGGCTTGTTGTTGTTTGTCTTTATCTTTGTCACTATAATTTCCATTACTCAGTGGCAAGATGGAAAGGTGTATAATGAGGAAAAGCTTGTAATGAATGAAAGAGGAGGGGAAGACATTTTAAAATGTAGGTGTCTAAAATTAGCAAGATGCAATAATCTGCTTTTGGTTTTGAGAACAATAATGTGGTAAATTGAAATCTGACTAGAATTGAAAGTTTCTGATCTTTCAGAATTAGAGTTGTCTGAAAAATAGCTGCCTTTATAGCCTTGCTCTAGCATGGACCACATGGATGGCACATGTACAGTGAGAAGTGTTACTATAGGACACTGGAGTTGATGGCATAACACACAGTGGGAACAGCATATAATACCAGTAATCACATTCTGAAAGACTGAGCTTGTCTAAATGGGAGAATACAGAAGAAAACATTGTTCTCTTTTAATCGTATAGGTAAGTTGCAGCACTTATAAATAAAATACTAAGGCACAAGAGGATGTGTTTTATTGCTCCATTTATAGTTGCTTTGAGTGTGCTGAGAACTAACCTTGGACTATCACTTCCTCTTAGCTGATAATTAACTAGGAGGATCATTACAGCTTAGATGAAATTTACCAGCCTCAGAAAGCCTTTCAAATAAGATAAATGTGGGATTGGAAAACACATTATTGCTCATGAGATGTGGTGGCCTTCTGCAGAAGTTATTGGACTGGGAGCTAAGAGACCTGACTGCTGTAGCTGCGCCAGGTGCAAATTTCTGTTCTTGCTGGGTATGCCACTTTGAGTTCAGTTACCCTCTTTCCTTGCAAACATTAGTTTATTTTGCCTATTTATACCTTGGTCTGGCATCTTACAGATAGTCCTGGCAGGGCTGTCAGCATATAAGCACCTCTATGGTGATCTGTCAAGAATGGAAGGTGATCAAAGTGTATCTGCCATACACCTAGTAGATGCAAGTAGTCTTCAGGGAACTTTTGCTTGTGTCCTATGTATGCTTCTGGGGTCTGGTTGGGAGTATGAAACTGTACAGGAAGTTCTCCGTGTTTCTCCAAATTTTCATAAGATAATGTAGAGTTTATAAAAACTATGAATAAATCTCAGCTACAATGAGAGATACATGGATTTCTGGACCCCAGCTATTCTGGCTAAATTCTCTAATTCAGAGCTCTTGACAGCTTTTCCCTGGCGTGCTGCTTTGATTTACGAAGTCCCTAAGCCAAAAAGCTGTCTTGTACTGATTCCTGACCCAAAGTATTCAACCCAGCTGTCTTTGGACAAGTGTGCAAAGTTCACATGCTAAATTTATTCAGGTGATGAGTATGGGCTGATGTACAAAGGAATGTTGCCTTAAAGACCATGTGAGGGCCTTGCAATATCCAGTATGAATGGTTGTTGGGGCTTGGCCACTTTCATACAGAAGTAATGATATTTGTGGTACTGATAAGGAGCATGGTGGCACGGAATACGCTTGCAGAGCATTCTCAGAGAAAACTAGATCATAGAATCATAGAATGGTT
>NW_010311352.1:0-15773 GCF_000700745.2 Antrostomus carolinensis | reverse complement strand
TATTATTATATTAAAATTATTTAAATAATTATTAATTATAACATTATCTGCCTACTATTTATGCACCATGTCAGCACAGATTGTCCATGTAAAATATCTAATCTAAGAAGTCAAGTACCTTTACTACCTTCCAGATATATTTAAAAAAATATTTTCACACTTTGTATGCTAAACTCAGTTTAATTTCCTCTACTAAATATATCTTAAATTTATACTTAATTATCCAGTTCCATGTTAAAAACCTGAACTGAAAATAAATGAAAATACTGTAGTCTTCTAGAGTAAAAACAAACAAGCAATTATTTCCACAGCCTTTAAGAATAGTTAATTCTCACATCCCTGTTAGCTTTGTGTGGCATTAACATTCAATGGGTTTAACTTTCCAACATAAATATCTTGAATAATATAATTTGTATCAGGAACAACACTTGTAAGCAGCAATGTAGCTAACTGAGCAAAAGAAAAAAAAAAAAAAAAAAGAATATGTATGTCTTAAAATGTTGAATAATTTAGGCTTTTTGAGGGGTATGGGTTTTAAGAATTTACTCAGTGCTTACAGTGATCGAGTTGTCATTTGGAAATGTCATTGTTATGATTAATTGATAGCCATAACCTACAGCAGGGAAGCATATAATTTTAAATGGAAAAGTCTTAGATAGAGACCAATTAGTACCATGGCAAATGATGAGCAATTTCAATATCAAATGTCATTCAGGGTCTTGTTATGTTGCTTCTCTTTTTCCTTTTCTTCCGTCTCTCCTCCCCCACCCCTAGTTCACCCCTTTTAGCAGCACAAAATAGTATTATTTTGCAGATTTCTATATCATTAGAAATTAACTAAAAACTTAATTCCTTTAAGAAAATTAAATAACACCAAAGATGAACATGAAGAATCCCTTTAAGTAGTCAGCAAAGACCTACAGGGGTGGTTGAGAATATAACTGCTAAAATGTGGGTGTAAGCATACTCAATACTCAGAAAGTGACACCTAGGACTAGAGCCACACTTGCTGCGTGCCAGTGCACACACAGGTGTCAGCAGGCAAAGAGTTTGTGCTCCGTACAGATCCAGCCTACAGTTTTTCAGCTTTCATTCCCAAGGTTGTGGATGCAGCATGCAGGCAAAGATGTGTATGGTAGGTCTCAAGAAAAAAGAAATCACTGCCCCTCTTCCCCCCTGCCCCCCCTCGCCCCAACGAAAACCATACCAGAGGTTTCTCTTTCCTTTGGATTTTTGTAAGCTCTCTTGTGTTTTCCACAGTATCCTACTGAGGACAGTGTGGTACCAGAATCCATTTGTGTGGTTCTACTTATAGGATCAGGGCCCTGCTTTATAAATGTAGATTGGTAATGGTTACTTAATTACAAATAGGCGTTTAACTGACATTACAGCAAGCACTATGCAGGTGTTTATTAAAAATCAATTAATTAAAATAGATTGTACGATGTATAAAATGAATACATTTTAGATGCTATTTAATGGCTGATTTAATAAACGACATATTTCTGCTTACTTTATTCAACATACATTACCTTTCTAAATACAGGATTTACTAGAGGATAGATAAAGGATTATCAAGGTATTACCTTATATATATATTCTGATTCTGGATCCTGTCCTTGTGAAACACAAAATTCACAAGGGATTTTGGGATGTGTAGAGAATGTAACGTAATTTTTAAACATGTCTTAATTACATATAACTGATGTATTTTAAACTATGCAAATAAGAAAAGAAGAAAACAGTTTATTATAAATAATTTTGTCTCCTCTGTTATTCCTCTCTTTTTATAAATGCTTAAGGCTAAAATTTGTATCATTGAAAATGTGAAAAAATACAAGGTGGATCAAAGTAGCACACTGACAGGCAGACAGTAGAAACAGATTAATGCACCAGTAAGTGTACTTTGCTTTTACTAAAATCATATGTAAAATGAGGCTTAAAGTCTAGTTTTATTTACACTTTTTTAACATTCATATTCCTCTTAATTTGTTACAAACTCTCTTATGTTTGCATGTATTAGAACTTCAAGATATACCTTTCATCATGTCCCACCTGACAGCATAATTGGAGAGTTTAATCCTCAGATTCTCCTTTGACTTATTCCTCTTTAACATCTGTGGATTAGGTGGGGAGGGGTTTTGAGGGAAGAGGGACAGCTGCACGAAATTACACAAACCGTAATTCTATTTATTTATTTATTTATTTTACCTCATCGAAATACATTTTGTAAGATGAATTGTGTTTGTATAGATTCTTTCACTTGGTATTTTGTAGGAATCAATCACTTGCTAATTTAAGTGGAAATCTTACATCACTGGGAAACTGCCACTATTAACGATTTCTGAGCATTCTTAGGTTATTCTTATTGCTCCCCTCCACTTTCAAGGGGAGGTCTTCCAGTGTGTGACCTGACTGGTTGTCAGGTCATATGATCAGGAAAATGCTGAGTCTTCATTAATATTTTCTCCAAGGATTATTTCAGGAAGAGTGCCATCTGATGTCAGTGCCAGTATTTTCAAATTCTCTTTTTATCTCTCAAAAGCATTTATGACTGTCACTTGCCCCTGAGAACTTCCCTTTTCAAGTGTCCAAACCCAGCATTTCTCAGGTCATTTGATCTTCTAGACAGTCCTAATCAGATAAGCTCATTAACTGTCATGACATGGAGGGTTAATTTGATTATAACATTTGGTTTCCATGCTAAATGTTTATAGAGGTACCATAGATCTGCCAGTGTTCCCTGGAAATAAAACATACAAGTGAAAACCTTTAAACCTTCTTTCCTACCAAATTCTTTGAATATTCAAAGAACACATTTATAAGCCAGTGTACATATACTACTGTTGTTCAAGGAGTCAGTTACTTTTCTTGTCCTGCCTATTTCTTCCCGGAAAACATACCTGTCTTTCACCTCCAGATACTATCTTCCACCTTCATTATGCTCTTTCACTTTGAGTTCAGTTATGTTTGTGTGGTTTTTGTTTTGTTTTTTCTTTCCCCCAGCTATAGTGATGAAGTTTGCTAATTTCTGTAAGGAAATGGGAGTAAGGCCAAGATACTAATTTAAAGTTTAAAATATTAATTTTTTTTATTCCCCCCACCCCGAGACCTCACCCTCATCAGGAGGTGAGAAATAATTCTGTATAATGATCTGGGCTAGGCAAAAAGATCTGACATTTCAATGCCCTTCATTTGCTAATACAAAATAACTCCTAAAAACAGTTACTGATGTATAAATAAAATATATGGTTGCCTTCATTAGGAATAATTAAATGTTTTTTTAGAAACACTTAATTAATAATTTCAGTATCTGGGTATTGGACAACAAACGCTTTGCCATATTCTACCATGATATCCTCATTAGTCTAACATTTACATTAATTTTCCAGCAGTGAATGATGAAACATCTCAGAAGCGGAAGTTACACCATGTAACTTGGCTGCAAGAAAGTGTTGCATTTTCATGTATGATTTTGTGTTTCTTGTGATGTAGCAATACTTTTAAATTTATAGCCTCCATTTCAAATGAACAGCTCCCACTAACAAGCCATTTGTTACTTTTACCTACATATGGAACCTTTTCACTGGCATCGGTTCAAATGCCCTGTGTCCATTGGACTTTCATAAAATCACAAGGTGTCAAAAAGGAATGTTTATAAACGTTTGCATTACTCATGATTTGTGACTGTGCAAGAGAGAACTCATAGCTGTATTAGTGTAGGGGAGTAGAATGGGGAAAACTGTGAGTAGGCGTTATTATTGGCTCAATTCCACACATACCAAATGTGAATACTTATCTTCTTCCCACAAAATATTAATTTCTTCACATACTGTAGACTTTATTCTTTTACCATGTTCCAGATAGCAGACAGCTCTTGTTTTTCACTTATGTTTTCCTCTTAACAACAGTCATTAATTTACTGATATGCTGTCTATCAGAACCACATCATCTTGATTAGAGCTGTTATCCTAATCAAAAGGCTGATAATTAAGACTATCCATCTGTAGAGTTCCAAGTGCTAAGATGAGCTGAAGATCCTAATTAAGATTATTTAGGTGTTACTTAAATGCCATCATTTGATTCAGCTAATCATACCAGCAGGTACATTAGATTTGCATTAATATTCTGCTGAAGCCAGCAGCTCTTTAAACAGATCAAAAATGTAGATTACAGGCACCATTTTCAAACATCTTTATATCAATATAACACTGAGACAATGCATTAAAGTAAATGGAATGTTGGAAGAAAGAGGCAATTTCAGTGTTTCTCAGTTTGCTTTATGTTAATCAGTAGAGTATTTAAAATAAGTAGTTTATTTATTTTGTTTGTGTGTTACAGCAGTTCCATATTTAAGTTTTCACTTGTTCTTTGAATATAGATATATGGATGACTTTCAACTTAATATGTATTTTTCTAGGCTAAATGAAATGGTACACTGTGTGGGAGTTCATTAGTTCCTGCTTTTTTGCTGATAAATTATTGGATAGGTACTTAGTGAATGAGTTATTGGAGAAATTATGATTCTCATCTAGTAAGGTATCCATTTGAGGCTGAAATTCTCAAAGATTCATGATTTTGTGTTTAAAAAGAAGCTGTGTTAAGCTGTTTTTCTTTTTTCTTTTTTTTTTCCATTCAAAAAGTGAATCTATTTTAATCAGTATTTTAGTACATTATGATTTTATAATTGAAACAACAACGTTTCTATTTCAATTTTAACCTGGAGGTTGTTCAGTTTGTAGGAAAGAGATCAGTTTGTACTATTATTAGCAATATTAAGTTAGTACCATGCAAAATCTTAATGCAGGCATGTTCTTTTTTTGCTGAAGATATGAGAAACAATTAATACACTATTAGGCTAAAGCCTGTACATATTTTATGAGAGATCCTACCTCAAAAAGCAAGGTATTGGTTCACACAGATAACGGGTTGGACATCAAAAGAGGCCATAAGTGTGCTTCAGAGATAGGACAGCTCTCTAGGAGAAGGTTATGATAACTGCTTTAAATATGTATATATTATTAAATCTATTAAAATATATGATTAATCTAAGATTCTGTTGTGTATGAGCAATACACACACGCATAAAGCAATTTTCAAAGAAGTGAGAGACCTAAGTTCAAAGCACACTTCAGTAATGAGAAATGAACTGCGTAAGTAGACTGCAAAGCTATCTCAAGTAGCAGGCTCAGTGTTGTGGTCATCAGTAAAAAGATCCAATTGTCCAGTGGGTATTAGGAGTATCCTTCAGAGATTCATACCAAGGCCAGTTATATTTAAATTCCTAATTAAGGACATAGATGATGGACTGGGGAGCAGTGGAACTGCTATTCTGAGGGCAGCAGGCTGGAGAAATGGGCTGAAAGTAATCTCATGAAATTCAGCCACAGAAAATGCATGGTCCTGAACCTGGGATGGAAAACCCAAAGCTGATTTACTAGAAAGGAATTCTGCAAAAAGGACCTTGTGATCCTGATGGACAAGGTGAACATGAGGCAGCAATGTGGCCTTGTAACAAAGAAGACTAGCCACATGGCTGTTCCAGTGTTCTCCCCATGGATTGAGGTAGGTGATTCATTCCCCCTGTTCAGCACTTGTAAGACTGCATCCGGAGTACTGTGCCTGATTTGAGGCTCTGCAGTACAACTAAGATATGGCCATGCTGGAGTCCAGTGAAGGGCCACCAAGGTGACTAGTGGAGTCTGGCATACATGATGTATAAATAGAGACTGAGGAAGTTGAGTTTGTTCAACCACAGTAGCGTAGGGGAAGTGGATACCTTTCTACTATTGTCAGCTACCTAATGTGTAGGAAGGGTGTAGATGGAG
The DNA here is from genome assembly GCF_000700745.2 of Antrostomus carolinensis. NCBI lineage: Eukaryota > Metazoa > Chordata > Aves > Caprimulgiformes > Caprimulgidae > Antrostomus > Antrostomus carolinensis. The sequence goes on along the minus strand of NW_010311352.1, from coordinate 9,945 downwards.
TCAGGCTCTCTTGGAGGTGCATTCTGATTGGAGGAAAGGCATTGGACACAAGAAAACTCCAGTCAGACACTATCATAACAAACACTTCATCCTTCACTATATTCAGAATTTTACTGAAGAAGGTCCTGGTCTGAGTGACAGCATCTTTGAGTAGAAATTCACTGATTCAGTCCATCAGTCACAGCTCTTTTAAGAGCTATAGGGTGACTTAATCTCAGGAAGTGATTCATTTGGTATAGAAGGTGTCTAGGTTTAGAGGACTTTCTTTTAGATGTCTGCAGTGAAAAGAATCACATCCTTTTAGTCTAATTATGTTTTTCAGAATCATCCTACTCTGGCAGGGATTGTTCTGGAGAATAAAACGTTCTTCTACATAGGAACTGCTCTCCAGTCCCTCTCCAGTCCAAGTACTTAAGCATGGGGTAAAAATAGTCAGATTGCTGGATTTCCTTTAAAGGAATGTTAGCCTGAAGATAAATTGAACTTCACCACCTTGTCCTGAGGAGCACCTGAGTTTCCAGTGCTCTTTAATAATAATGTAAGCTGCTGTCCCAGTTCACTGAATGCTGACCTATTTTTTATGCATGAAAACCATCTCATGACTACAGTTTGTGGGTGTGATGGTTTAACCACAGGGGTTCACTCACCCCCCACCCTCTGGTGGGATGAGGAGGAGAAAATATAAACAAAGCAGGCTCGAGGGTCAAGACAAAAGCAGTTTACTAGGATGGTAAGGGAAGAGGGAAACACCAAACAATAACAATACTAATGAAAGAATATACAAGTGATACATAGAACCAAATGGCTCACCAATTGACTCCCAAAACGCAGTATCTCCCCTTCCCAGAACTTCCCCTGTTTAAATACTGAGCATGACACCACATGGTATGGAATACCCCTTTGGCCCCTTTGGGTCAGCTGTCCCGGCTGCTCCCCTCCCAATTCCCTGTGAATAATTATCCTAACCAGACCCAGGACAGTGGGAAACATGCTTAGCATTCAACTATGAAAGTGGACACTCCGTGCATGAATTTTAGACTTTTTGAGTTTCTTTCAGGAAAAGTAAACTCCAGAATAACACGTCTTGAAGACAGAAAAAAAGAGGAATATGAATAGGATGTCTAAGAAGAAAGGGTTATGGTAATCTGAAAATCTTAACTATACCTTTTTTTTTTTTGCTTTGAAATGTTAATTTTGCTTTTAACTCTGAAGTCCCTATCCTTATATTTTTCACAACTTCTGATGTTTTTGCAAATAATTTTACTTGCAAGCTCCTGATGCTACACTTAATTTTATGTTAACAGATTTTATTATCTAAGATATACCCAGCACCCAATAGAAGATGGATGGAAATTTTCAAAGAAATTATAGCAATTACATCCAAAGAACAAAGATATCACAGTGTATTTTAGTGGTTATATTTAAAAAGTGAATAATCTTGTAAAAAATTCCATTTTCATATTCTGTATTATTTGCATATAAACAGACATATTCACACTGAATTTGCATAGAAATAGATGCATTCAAAACATCTTTGCAGCAATCATGGAATCACTGAAGTTACAGATGTAACAGTTATTAGTTCTGATTATTTAAACTGGGCATCTTTTTCCTGAGAGTGATTTTTGGGACAGTTAGTGATTTTACACACGATTTTTGCACCTGCAGGCTCAAACAATAGATTTAAATATTTAATTTAGATTCTATCCACACAGCAGGCAGTTGATGCCCAAGTTTTCCAGACTCCTTTCAGGTTAGGAGAGAATTTCTAGAGTATTCATCTTAAACCATCTATGTGCTTAAGTTTACAGTCTCTGAATATTGTGAAAAATTGACAATCAGCACTGATTCAAATTTTGTCTTACACTCAAGAAGAGGCATTGCATATCAGGAGACACTTCCAACTATTTTACTTTAAATATTCCAACAGTAGTATCAGAAACACTGTACTGCAGCTACTTAAAGGGTTGCCCATGCTGAAAGCTAAGACAATTATGCCTTACATACCAAAGCCTCACAGCATACAACCATTTTCTAGATTTATTATATTTAGAGATGCTAATGATGCATTGGTTGCCAGTCTCATTAGTTGTCATTTTCTTTAAATGAGAGCTCTCTAGAGAAATGGGTAACGTGAGGGTGATCTTCAGACAAAAAAGGAGTCATAAACACTGAATCATCAGGTATATAATATTGCAACTTTCTTTCTAGTGTTATTTTTATGAGTGGATAGCAGATAAATTTATTATTTTACTTCACTTCTGGACTGTAAACAGCTTACCCATTACTAGCTAGCTAAATATTTTACTCAATCCTCTTTTCAAATAAAAAGACAATAAATTCTGGGAGGAACAAAGCCAAACTATTAAGGAAAAGATTTTCTTTCCCCATAAGTTCTTAATAACGTCTTTGCCAATTAAGATTTAGAAATTTATGGAGGTCTTTCTCTCTAAACAGTCATTACTTTGTCCAGGTCAGGGAAGAGCCGTTTCTAATTTAGCCGTTAACAATATTACATTTGCTATAAATTCTTACTTTTCTGAAGGGGATGTGCTCTGCAACAGAAACAGTGAACTTTAAAATGTTCTATTGCATACTGCAAGGAAACAGCATTCTCAAACCATTTGACTTAACAACAGAGCTTTCTTTAAATAGTAAAAGTAAACCAGAAAATTCTACTGACTGGCTTTAAAGAATCTTCTAAAAATACAATATCTGTTGAGTGTACCTGGCTACTTCCTAGCAAATGCCTAAAATGCTTTTAATGTTATATGTTAAGATTGCGGTTCTAAGCAATATTTCCTGTTCTGATATTTTATTCATGATGCTGATGCTAATGCTATGTTGATTATCTGTCACTATAATTCCTTTTTGTAACTTATTTCTTTAATCATTATTTTATCTTCCTGCAACTTTTAACAGTGTTAGGCCATAAACCTGTTATTGTTTTTACTACACTAGTGTGACAGTGGAAATTAGATAAACTGTATACAAAAATACATATTCATGTAGAAAACTGCATAATGAGGACCTTCAATCACAAATTTATGGAATACTTCTGTGTAACACTTAAGAAAATGGACTCTTGAACTTGATGGAAGTACATAAAAATAAGAATGTAACAATGTTCTTGCACTCAGAGCAACCATCTACTTACTCCTGCTTCCAGTAATGTCAGTGGGATAAGTAATTTCAAAACAGCATACGAGCCTGGCTACTGCAGTACATTTCCCTTGTAAACTCTATTATCCTGTGGTGGTTTCACTTGGCTAGTAGCCAAACACCGCTGCTTGCTCACTCTCTTCTCCCCTGCCCTAAGGAATAAGGGAGAGAATTGGAGGGGTAAGGGAAAGGAGACTTGTAGGTTGATATAAAAACAATTTAATAATTGAAATAAAATAAAACGTAAAATAATAATTATAATAAAATAAAAAATGATTATAATAATAATACTAATAAAATATGAAAATAAGTGATACGCAGTGCAATTGCTCACCACCCACAGACCAAGCCTGGCCCGTTCCTGTATAACAATTCTGGAGGAGTCACAATCCTGAAAATCAAAACCACAATCCTGGAAGAGCAAGGGCCTGAGCAAAAGCCAGAGGGAGAGACCCTCATTAATATACTGAAAATGACATTTTATGGTATGTAATATCCCATTGGCATATCCAAATGTCAATCTATCTTATTAATTTTAATACTCCTTGTTCCCCCTGGACCCAGGTGCGCCCCAGGTGCAGCTGCCGCCTAGCAAAACACAAAGTCCTTCGACTTCCAGAGACAATTGAAAACATTGGTATGTTATCAACATTCTTCTCATAACAAATTCCATACCGAAACCAAAACACAGCACTATTCTAGCTACTAAAAAGAAGCCTGTCTCTGTCCCAGCTGAAAACCAGGACACATCCACAGGTCATTAAATTAGGGATGTTATAAGGTATATTCCAGTGCATTCATTTTAGTATCTGTGTTTGGACCTGCTTTCTATGAATTCTTCTAATCCACTTTAGAACCTACTGATATAGTCTTCACCCACAAACTACTATAGCAATAATTTCCAAAATTGCATTGCCTAATGTTTTAAGTACTTTTAAAATCTGTTTATCTTGTATTAGCTTCAGTGAAAGCCCTCTACCTCCTGCACAGTGGAATTTGGAAAATAACAGTCCTAAACTCATTTTATCCACTACCTTTCTGTCTTTTTCTAAATCTTACTAATATACTTTCTTAGCCTTCTCCTTTTCAAAATAGAGTCCTGGGTTTTTCAAATTCTCCTTAAAAAGCAGCTGTTCTCTTCCCTCATTTAAGTTGCCCTTCTCAGTACCTTCCCTAACTCCACTGAGTCTTTCTTGACAGACGGGAACAACTCTTAGTAAATGATGATATAAACATTTATATATTTTGTAAAACAATTCACTTGAAATTTCCAAACAATACAAAATACATTCATCAGGATTAATGGTTTGTTCAACCATATGATTTAACAGCAATTTATTGGGATGACCATTTGCAAGCTGAAGGAAACAAGCCCTTCCTATAAATTACACATTCTGCTAAGAAACCTAAAGTAAAATCTGAAAAAAAAAAAAAAAAAAAAAAAAAAAAAAAAAAAAAAGAGGACTCAGATCTATAAGAGAGTTGCTGAACCCAACCTGAGAGGCAAAGCTGCAGTAACTCCATTCCCCTGGGTCCAACCAGTAGTGAGACCAAGAAAATATTTGTAATAAGCACACTACAAACACACTCATAAGGTGCACATATTCTATATATACAGTCAGCCATGCAGGTCAACACAGGCAGAAACACACAGCACAAATGGCCTCATGCTGTTACTCTCTCTGGCTGATCAGTGTGAAGGTCTGTTAATAGGAATATAAATGTATATACAGTGCAGATACCTCAAGTAGCTGGCCTTAGACACCATCTCCCCAGTTGCTGGCATCTGGACATATGAACTGCCAAGGCTGCACTCTACTCTGGTTGCTGGTGCAGACCACCACACACACACACACAGAATAAAGTTCCCTCACCCAGGAAAACAGCTGTATGTGGTGCTTAATAAGAAAGCAGGACAAACTGCTCTTGTCAGGTACAGGACATGGCCAGGCAAGTGTACTTACCAGCTACCTGCCTTCATGCACTCTGTCCCTTTTATTCCTTTGTCTCTCTATTATACCACACCTGTTCCTCCTGAACCACCTTGATACTTCCCTTTCCCCATGTTTGGTTCATCTGCTAAACATCCCCAAATAAACGTTGCCCAATACCAAAATATTTTTCCCCTGTGTCCCATAATGTGTCTCATATCTAAGTAGACAGTAACACCCCTCCATCCAAAAGATACTCCAGAGAGCTGCTGCAGATGACTCATGGTGCTCCAGACCATGGAGCTGGAGGCTCCCCTGAGACAGACCCAGGAGAGAACAGGTTGGGGGCTTGTGTCTCTGGCTGGGTTCTTGGGTTCCCCATCTGCTGTCATGCCTCTCTACTCCTTTGTGTGTGTAGCAGAGCCTTTGATAGGCTGGTGGCTCTCCTGTGTGCACGGAGGAGCCTTTAATGGGCTGATGGCTTTCCTGTAGTGGGTGTGGGATTAGCCAGGGCAGGGTTCTATTTTGATTGCCTTTGTTCCTCTGCACTCCTTTCTGTGTATGAAGGACAGATTTTTATCTACATAGCCTATCAAGAACCTAAGATTTTCTTGCACCACAGAAATATAAGATACTAGATGACAGAATATTTTCTGGAGTCTCAGTCAGACTGATCTCTCAGCACCCATAACAAGTTGGAAATTCTGGAGTCAGCACTCCTCAAATTTCATGGACCTTGCTCTATGCCAGTGATATTTCTGAATGTCATAAATAACTATATTTAAAACCTTTGTAACTGAAAAAGGGCTACATTAATCAATCCTTTTTTTTAATAAATATTCTTCATTTAGGTTACAATCAGAGCAAAACTTCAAAACAACACAACTTGCTACTGCCAGCTATAATCCTGATGTTTCCTAATCAGTTCTAAAGCATGTCAAATATTTTCAGAAAACTCATCATATTCTATGAAAGTTCATTCAAGTACAGAGGAAAATATTCCCATACTAAAGGTCTATAGTTGGTTTTGGTTTTATTTTTAGTTAGTAATGTAGTACTGCTCTTATTATTGCAGGCTTACCAGCATAAGAAAAATACATTAAGGGCATTTGAGATATTAATTTTCCTATTTTTCAAAAGTTTTTAGTAAATATTCATGGAGTAGTTTTTTTGCAGAAAGTGGAAAGTCTGTTGAGATCTGCACCTTAGTCCTTGATTATCTAACTCTTAAAGGGAACATTTGCACTGGAGGAAAAAAATTAATTAAAAAAAAAGTTTAAAAGCCCAAAACAAAACAAAACAAAGCAAATAGACTTTAGCAAGTTTGAAGTAGGTTAAGTCTGAAGCAATGAGGATATGTGAACTAAACAATGACATTATAGTGCCCTGATATTTTGCAGTGTTTGTGATATGCTTTTCCCCCTCATCTCTTTGTTCTTTATCAGATTGAATTAAAGATGAATTTTAATAATTCAGTTCCCTACATAGTTTATCCTATCATGTTCCAAACTAGTATCTTTCTCCATGTGTTTATTACTGAGCTATCATTTAGCAGAATCTGTTTTATTGACTTTTTTAGAATTTCAGAATTCAGAGGCTTCTCCAACATGGTACTACAATTACAAAACCCATTAGAGAGAATATAATTGCTATTAGTGCAAAGTGTTTGTAATATATATTAGGCATCAGATTACCAAAAGGTATACATATTTAATGAACTAACTCTAAATAAAAGATTGCTAATGATTAATAGCCTGAAAGGACACAAAAAAACAACATGCATTTTCCCAAACCATTATATGCTATCAAAGATATTTCAGAAATTATGGGTGAGGAAGTAATCTGATGGGTCAGTGAAAGTCAAAGGAGAGAAACATAGCATTGTATAAAACTGTATATTGAAAAAGATATTCTGTGCAGTGCAATTTCAACACTAGATTACCCAGAACCTTTTAAGAATAGCAAGGTAATGCTTTTAGTTATACTTAAGATAATTTTCTGCATGTTAAGGACATTTCTTTACAGGCTTATTGCAGAGCTTTATTAAGTGCAGAGCAGCAAAAACACCGTTAGGGTACTCAGTGTGGGGTATCCAAATGTCAGACAGTCTAACTTAAATCTGCTTATATTTTAAATGGGGAGAGTAAAAATCTGGTTTTATATCTCTTCTAAAGGCTATGCGTTAGCGAGGGATCAGGCTTGATGACTGCTGAGAGGGACAGTTAAATCATATATGGTCTGTTACTCTTCTTACCAGAAACTGAACATACTAAATAAGCCAGGATCCTGATATCATGGACAGTTAGTAACCAGTGCTGGTCCCACATTTGAATCCCTCAGCTGTCAGTGGCTTTTGATACTCTCTATTCTTTAGTGCCATGATTTCAAAGGCTGGAGGGGGAAATAAATTTGAAAAATTGCAGTGAGAACAGAATCATTAGATTTTCGGGAAACTTTTATTGAAAAGGAGGACTATCTTGAACTAAACTAAATGGGGGGATGGAGAGAATATTCAGTGGTGTGTAACAACTGGATACAAAGACACTTACCCTTCCCCTCTACTCTGCCCTGGTCAGGCCTTACCTAGAGTACTGTGTCCAGTTCTGGGCTCCTCATTTCAAGCAGGAAAAGGAACTACTGGAGAGAGTCCAGTGCAGAGCCACTAGGATCATTAGGGGACTGGAGCATCTACTTGTAGGAGGAAAGGCTGAGACCTGGGTCTGTTCAGCTTGGAGAAGTGAAGGCTGAAGGAGGATCTCATCAAGGCTAATATCTAATATCTAAAGGGCAGGTGTCAGGATGATGGGGCCAGATTCCTCTTATTGGTGTCCAGTGACAGGACAAGGGGCAATGGTCACAAAGTAGAAAACAGGAAGTTCAACCTAAACATAAGGAAATACTTCTTTACTGTGAGGGTACCAGAGCACTGGAACAAGCGGCCCAGAGAGTTTGTGGAGCCTCCATCTCTGGAGATGTTCAAAACCCACCTGGATGCAATGCTCTAGTAGGGGGGTTGGACTAGATGATCTCCAGATGTCCCTTCCAGCTCCTACTATTCTGTGATTCTGTAAACTGTGTTTCATTTAAGTCCCTGTGGCAATGGACTAGACTATGAGTTTCTGATGGTGCCATTTCACTGGCACTTACATATTTGTGAACTTATTGATCAACATTCAGAATAGAGTAGCTGGGAAAATATATTAAATGTGAGATACTAGAATAACAGCTTAAACAGAATGATATCACATGTGTTTTCCTGACCAGCAGTCAGTCTAACAGGAGAAATCTATCATTTGCTTACACCAGGTTATTTTACAAAACAAGAAGAAAGACATAAAAAAATGATATTGATAGTTCTGGAAAGTCCATTACCTAAAACCACTCATATAATGTACTAACAGTAAGACTCATTACAGGAGAAGCATAAACAGTTGTAGAAAGCTAATCTCCCATCTAAGGAGAAAGAGGCCTAATTTACTTGATATGGAACAAATATAAACAAATAAGTCTGGCCTTCAGTTTTACGTCTGTAGGGTAACTAGAGTGAGACGCAACAAAGATTACAAAGCAATTAATAATTGTGACTTGAGAAAACAGCAGCTCTGCCTGGTTGCCAGAGTTATATATTTGTTCTCCATACACAGGAAGGCGTTCTATCAGGTGATCTCTCAATCAAGTGGCAGGTCCTGCTTTCCTTTTCCTCATTGACATTAATGCTGATGCATTTCTATTTTGATAGTTCATGTGTTTCTGCATGCCACAGGTAAGAGTTTGCCTACAAATGCAAAGCTTTTTCTTGTGTATCATCCAGGGGATAAGAAGTTAGGGTTTTTTTGCAGAGGGAAAGCTGATTCTTGTTGATAGTAAGATAAATGAAAAAAAAAAGTAAGCACTAGTGAGGGACTTTTTTGTTTTTAAGCAAATGTTTCATTAGCCATGTAGCCAAATATAAATAAATTAATAAAAAGGAAATTATTTCATTTACAACCATGTCAATTTTAATGACAGAGGGATATTTAACATTTACCTTTATGTGCTATGGCCAGCACTAGATGAATCATTACCTTGTTCAAGGCTGCTGTAACATTTCAAAATACAGCAATTATTATTTTTTAAGGCTTTTGCATTTTATCTTTCCTCACTTGTAGGTGCAAATGTATAACATATTTAAGCAAGCATGATTCACGGGTAACATAAAAGAGAATGAAATGTCAAAAATTGAAGTATTAAGATGGTTGTGATGTAGAATACTGAACATAGTAATTTATGGAAGAACAGAACAGAATATTAACCATTTCATAGTTTTTGGTAAAACCTCTGAAACAAAGAATGCTTTATTGGTATGCAAAGCAGCACATGTACACACATGTAAACACAGAGAAAGGGTGAAAGAGTAATTAATACCATGCTGAAATGGTTTGGCTGTAGCATGTTTGATTGTCATACATTCATAGATTTTAGAGGTGGAAAAGACTTGTTAGGTCAAAGAATCAGTTTCTCTGTCAAACAAGATTGCTATGTACTATACATTCTGCAGCACTATGTCATGATACCACACTGTACCTCATTGGCTGGAAATTTCCAGGAAGTAGATTAATTGCCACAAAATAGTTATTTTTCTCATGCATTTGAGAACCAGGGGGTGGAGTTTCTGCATTGACTTCAAGTGTCATAAATGTTTAGAATTGCTCCTTTTACTAACAAATCATGAATTAGCACATAAAACAGGTACAATTAGATTGTGAAGTGAATGAAGCACAAGATATTATGGCAAGATGCACAGAAAGTTGCAAAAATCCTTTTGATCCTATGTTCCCTCTGTTTTTAATCATAGAATGGTTTGGATTGGAAG
>NW_010311351.1:34004-61569 GCF_000700745.2 Antrostomus carolinensis | reverse complement strand
CATTAAGTTTTTCCCTGCCCAGCTCTCCGGTGCTGGTGGCTCCAATATTTTACTTCAGTCCTTTCCTGCTGGGGGTAGTTGCAGTTTTTTAGTGGCTTAGAGTATCTGGGGTGAGGAGGGGAGAACTCCTCAGTTGTTCCTCTGAACTTTGTCCTTCCAAGTCTGTGAACTCTGTGCTTCACTTACTGGTTTCTTCCAGCTAACCATGAAATGTAAGTGAATTTTAATAAGAGCAAGAGTAAGAAAAACAATGGGTAACACAGTAGTTGTGAAAGATAAGGCATGTAGCATCTGCAGCTTTCTGTGTCGCACAAAATCAGGAGGAAAGTTTAAATGATGATGATGTTGTTGAGGGCGATGCTGTTAGAGCAGCTTGATCACAGTACGAGGCTCTTTTAATCCAGCTTTGGAGCCAAAACTAAATTTAAGCTTGTATCTTCTTAGTGACAAAGGTTATAAACTCTGATGTTGCACATTCATACCTCTCTGAAATACCAGTTTAGGATAACACAAAATAATTTAAATGCAGCTTTCCCAGTTCATGTATTTTGTAGCAAAATCATATCACTAAATAGTAAAGAGTGAGAAAATGTTTGTGTTTGCCCTTAGTCCCTTCATGTAACTGTTGACTGAAAGGAAATACTCCTATTGGCCCAGCTGTAAAAAAGGTTCTGTTCTTTTGAAGTCCCTTCCAACCTCATGTTTGCTCATGAAAGCAGTTTAATTCACGAGTCTCTTCGCTGTCTCAGTTAATCTATGAGTAATCACTTGGAGAATGAAGATATCCATAGTGCATGATAAATATCTGCAGTTTTCGCACCCTTTTTCCTTTTCCTTTCTCTGTAGACATCGTGCATGTTCACCCTCTGGGACCCTTTGTCTTCTGCCAGGACAGTAGTTGGCTTGTGATTCATATGTGAACTTCAGAAAATATGGACACTTAGTGATGATGTCAGGGATATGATGTCACTTCCATCCTTTTAAACTTTTTACATTTCTATAATCACTGTGTCTGGAGTAATATTAAAGAACATTGCAAATACCACTTGTTTGGAGCGATTGCTCTTTCACAAGACTGTCTGGCAGATTGCAGGGTTTTGCCAGATGTTCTGATTTACAAGTACCATTGCTCATCTTTCAAAGTAAACTTATTTTAAATAGGACTAAAACAGCTTAAAAAAAACCCAAAACCTGCTGCAAAATAGATAAATGTAATAAAATATTTTCTTTACTTACAGAATCTACCTATGGAAAAATTAGAGTAGAAAATTCCCTGAATAACTGTCCTATCCATGCTGCCACTGCCAGCAGACCTGACAATTTTTACAATGTTGGGTTTTTTTGGGTTTTTTGGGTTTTTTTTTCTTGCAAAATATCAGATTTAATCTGAAAAATATGTGTGAATGTCTTCTGAGCACATCTAGCAAGTGAAAAGATCCTTTTCCATTGCTCTGGCCATTCAGGTAATAGCAATGATTATTTGTCTGTTAAAAGTGATCTACAGCTTTCTTGGAACATAGGGCCAAAATCAGGACATGATACAATGGATGAAATTGTGTAATAACTGACAAAAAATGAAACAAGAACACAATGCGTGTCTTGCACACAGTGCTTTTGTTCAGGTACCAGTGGGAAGCTTTTTCCATCTCTGTGAGAATATTATCTCTCCTTTAGCAGGTGATCCTCAGTAATACCTCGGTTCCTTTTGAAATGCAGCCATAACCAGGCATCCTGTGTGTTATATTTGTGCCATTGAATTTTCCTGTCTACCTTGTAATATCTTGGTTTTGATCCTTGAACAGCATCCTGTTCTTTCAGGGAGTATCTTCAATTAATCAACTTTGTTAGCAACTCTAATCCTAATTTTGCCCTCTGTCTTTTGGGTCATCTGCTAATATTTGCCCTGCCCTGATCATTAATAAAAACATAAAATTTGGGTACCAAAACTGACCCTTGCAAAATTATATTGAATATAAAATTCCAACTAGACAGTAACCAAATCAGCAGTTGAAAGAATTGTGGCCTGATAAACTAGAGTGGAAAATGTGTGACCTGTGGTTGCCTCCCTTACGTTGCGCTGTAATTCTATATTTTTCTCCACCATTAGAAGACTGAATGCAAGAAATACCAGGTGCTTATTATTTCTATTGACAGTCTCATAAAAAATAAGAATGCATATTCCTTCCATGCTTGGGACAACACTGAAAAAGCCAGAAGTTCATCCCAGAAGTTCAGAACCAAAGTCAAACTTGTAACTGCGGATGTGCTTGCTAATTAGCAAAGTTTTTTGATACTGTGTGTGTTTTGCTCTCATCAGAAAGTTTAAAGGAAAAGAATGAAATCCCAAACATGTTTAAAAAAATAAATCCTGTCCATCATTTCCGCAAATACAGACTGAAATGCTGTTTTCTGCTCTGAATCTGTCCCAGTGTGCTGTGCAGGGGTGGGTGCGTGTGTAGGTGCTCACGTACTCTGTAACTTGCTGCTCAGGACGTTGTCTGGAGTCAGTGACAGCTCTCACTTGGGCTGAATCTGTAAATCTGTGGGGGAATATAAAACATGATTCAATGTTTGCTTCTGTCCCCTCTGATTTAAATCTAGAGGTCTTTCTTTGATTATTATGGGGTTTTTGGTACCGATGGGAGACTCTCATGTTCCTTGATGTTCACAGATCCATGGAAGTTCTCTTTGCTGTGACCATCTGCAAGTGCAGGTGGCCGTAGCCTTTATTTGCAGCCTGTGGCAACGTCTGCTTGGGCCACCTGCAGCCCAGAGCCTGTTGTACCTGTCTGGGTCCTTCCTTATGGCACCAGCAGTATGTACCCCTCCGCTCTTGTGTGCTTGGTGTGAGCAAGGATTCATATTGGTCATGCCCTGCCAGCTAAAACACTGGTTTTGTTGATAGCAGTGTTCATATTTTCAAGAATACTTCTTCTGCATCACAGGTTTTGGTGTAGCATCAGTGGCCAAATTTCAGTGCATCATTTGTGTCTAAGATTGTGACCCTGAGGAACCCTCTGCCCTTTCCCTAGGAGCACATTGCAGAACAGGTCTTAAAATCCATCCACGCGCATCTTGGTCGCTGTCTGTGATGGAGTGGAGTTTATCTGGGCTTTACCTACCGAGTCTGTAAAAACAACTCAATAGCCAAACCCTTTCATAAGGGAAATAATAATAAAAGTGCTGTTTTCCAACATGATGTTACGCTGGAAGATGTTTAATACCTTCCCAAACTATATTTTTTTAGGTAACTTCTACAGAAAAAGATGTTGGACTCCTTTCCTGTAGTTATGCACTTTGCTATCATCTCAGTTGTCTTTTATCTCTAATGACATCCTAACAGAGGAGTGCTCTGCTGCAAGATTTGAAAAAGCAAAATGAAGTGCTTCTGTGTGAGGGGAACTTCTGCCAAGTCCAAAGGGCGATTTGAGAGGAAGAGCAAACATATTTGAAAGCCTTGCAAGGCTGTTTCTTGACAGCAAAGAAAGTGTAGAGGACTTGAAAGCAAAGAAGTAGCAGCTTATATTGTTAGACTAAGATAAAGGTCTTTGTAGCAGCAATCTGAATTATTGTGAGTGAGGGGGGAAAAAGGATTTGCTGTGGTTAGAGAAAAGGTTAATGCCATTATTGAGAGCTGGCTGAAAGGTCAGTGCTTGGGCATATAAATACTCATTACAGCTTTTTAGGTGTGAATAGAGATGGTCAAACTGTTTTCTGTATAAGGAAAAAACTGACTTCAGTGTAATTCAGACCAAATGTCTCATCTGAAGATGATATCTGGGTTGTGTATCTGAGTATCAGAAGCATTTGCTGAAAGAAACAAAGGCTGGCAGAAAAGCCAGGTAGAAAGTTGGGTGCCAGGTTGAACAGGCATCCATCCATCCGTATATCTGTTGGGATGTCAGAGAGGCTGAGGTTTATTTTGGCTGGAAGAAAGAGACAGGTTTTTCACAGCTCAGCTTTCCGTGTTTGGAGGCTTTTGTCAAAGTGCTGTCAATGTTTGCACTTTCCACTTTTAGGATCCTCTTTGCTGCAAACCTGGCTAACCAGACTATGGCACTAAGGCCGTAGTCATGTTAAGTGTGGAATGAATAAATTCAGAGATTTACAGTGACAAGCTGTGTAACAGGGCCCCTAGTAAAGTACTGTCTTGTCGAAGGTAGGATGGCACATCTTATAGAGTGTTAAGCACATTAAATGCCTGGGCACAGCCAGTTCTCACTGATACAAATACTTGTAAAAATCTGCTGATGGTTAATTCATTAAAATGTCTCTAGATAGTGAAAATGTCTCCGATTTCAGCGTGACTGGTTTAGATTCATGTTTCAGGTTGGAGATCCAGTGATTGTTATTTTCTGTTAATTATTTTCTAGCACATAAAGTGAGAGCAAAACCAGGACTGTGATTTATTTAGATAATCCACAGGGCTTTGTAAATAACCAATGACTAGTTTGGCAAATGCTGAATTTCCCTGCTGAGCCTGACTGCTCAAATAACAACTTTCCTTCTCAAAAAAGCTAGTTCTCAGTAAAATGCAGACTGTTTTGACTAGCTGCTCTGCAGATGCTGTTTTTTCTGCTGTGGTAATTCAATGTATCCTTTCTTTACTCTTTATCATTTTCAAATCTCTATCAGGAAAATTCATTTTACATCATGTCCAAGTAAAACTTAAGACTAACATTTGCTATTCTTAGTATCTACTGAGAGCTGTTTATATGATGAAGATATTTTGATCAGATGAGGTGTCCAGTTTGAGGGTAGTTGGGTTTTTAGCAAGGGTGTAACTGGCTTTCATTTGATGTGACTCTGGTAATCACTGGTGGCTCTTTGCTTGTCTGTAGTGAAGCTGCCACACACAGTAGAAATGCCACGATGCTACCTTGCTGTGCGCTTCAGTTGGTGAACACAGACTGCTTCTGTGCTACAGCCTCATCTGTTAAAGGGCAACATCCTTTATGCATCCAAAATCTTTTCAAAACATAAACTGTGAAATGTTAGCAGTAATATTTTGGCAAAGACTTTGCAGGGTTACACCCAATTTGAGGTTCTCTATCAGTCTCCACATCGCTGAGAGCATTGCAGAGGAACCAGTAACCGGACCACAAATTACTCTCTTTCAGTCAAGGCCAGAGCGCAGAGAAGCAGCCTGAGCTGTACGGTTGGTGAATACGTGAGGATGTGTGAGCTGATGCTGTCAGCGGGCAGTGATGAGGACGGATGGATAAATTTGATGTAATCAGAGTTATGTACAAGATTTGTGTACAAAGTCCAGTTCCTTTAAGCAGAAGGGGAACTGAAGAGGTGGCCACTCAAGTGGTGAAGGGCTTAGAGGAGAAGCCGTGTGAGGAGAGGCTGAAGGCACTTGGTTGGCCACTGGAGAAGAGGAGACTGAGAGGAGATCTCCTGGGGGTCTAGAACTTCCTCCCAAGGGGAAGAGGAGGGGCAGGCACTGATCTCTTCTCTCTGGCCACCAACGAATGCCAGGAGCAGAGGGAATGGCAGGAAGATGTGGCAGGGGAGGGTGAGGTTGGCCATGAGGAAAAGGTTCTTCAGGCACCCAGAGGGTGGTGGAGCACTGGAACAGGCTCCCCAGGGAGGTGCTCGTGGCACCAAGCCCGACAAGATTCCAGCAGCATTTGGCCAAGGCCCTCAGGGACATGGTGTGAATGTTGGGATTGTCCTGTGCAGGGACAGGAGTTGGACTCCATCATCCTTGTGGGTCCCTCCCAACCCACAACATTCTGTGATTCTATGATGTTTTCAGCCTGTCTTCAGCTCTCTAGCACCTAAGATTTGCCTGCAGGTGGTGAGCTGCCAGGACACTGATGCAGAACCAGTACTGCTCTGGTACAGGAGTGCCTTGCCCTCTCCAGTTTATCACTAAGCCTCCCACAGTCCTTTCAGCTCGTGTTTTTAACATTGTTTTCTGATGGTATTTTTGCCACTTCAATTTCATTCACACAGTTGTGTCGGAGCACTCTACGTTCTCCTCTTTGGGCATGGAGAAATCTTCTTCATTTGCTGGCTTTCAGTGAAGAGCTGGGGCACTTCTGTTGTTTCCATGGCATTTGGGAAGTCATTAATCTCCCAACTTCTCCATCCTCATTCTTTGGATCTACAGCATCAGATTCTAGAGGCCTCCTGGCTAAAAACCTGTGGTGTCTGTGAAGGCTGATGGGGAGAGGAGCTTTGATGTTCCTTGGAACCAAGATGTATTTGATGCACCACTGTGTTTACTGGAGACAGCAGTAACTAGGGCCACTTCTAGCCCTCTTCTCTTCAGGGATCCTGTCTGGTTTTTGGTTTTTGCCTCTGAAGTTGTGAGCCCAAAATCAGATATGGTTTTTTTTTTTTTTTAAGCTTTTACATACAACTTTATTTAAGTATTTGCCAGTGGCTGTGCTACATTTTTCTGTAGCAAGAGAGTTTGGCTTTCCTTTAATTATGGGCTAGATCATATCTGTACAGTCCAGATGTCTTGATACCTCTTGGGCATTCTCTGTGAGAGGCTTTCTTGAGACACTTCCTGTGATCCAGGCAGAAGAATGGCTGGACTATGGTTTGTCCTGCTATTTGGTGAGCTGATACAAGGTTTGGAGGAGGGCTCGTCTTGGTGCTCCTCTGCAGACCAGCTGAGGGAAGTCTGGATTCCTTTTACCAGATGATGCTCTTATTTTCAGAGCGGTGCACACTGAGCTGCCCTTTGCCCTGGGAGGGGTGGAGTGGGTCATCCTTGGCCTTGACTCATGGGTCTGTAACCAATTTAAATAAAATACTGTCTTCTCTGATGTAAACATTAGGGTTTGGCACAGAGAAATACACCACCAAGAGCAATGGTGGGTAAGATTGGTAGTGATGTTCACTGTTACTGCAGGTAAATACCTGTAGTGTGTTGAAAATTTATGTATCTTTTTCACTTTGGGTCTCAATACCTCTGTCCCTGTCATCTGTGATACGTTGTCAAGGAAAGTGCATGAAAAATTTTGCTGTAGCAGCTGGGACAAACTCGGATGAGAAGAGAAGGTGGATGGCAGCATTGAGGGTGCCCTTTGCTCTCCCACTGAAGCAGTGCAAGTACTGTCCTTCTGTTCTTCTCATACCAGTTCTTTGGGTGTGCAGCCTGCTCTGCATGGTGCTAGTGTTTTCAGCAACAGCTATGTGGAGCTGCAGCTTTTTCTGAGGTACTGTGCAAGAGGAGTAGCCCCATGGTGAATGTAAACGCTGTCTGTTGATGTCAGATTTCACTCATTCTGGACCCACAGTTTCTTCTTAGCCTACTCATGTGTACGTCCTATGTGCCACCAACCTCCTGTTCTCCCAGAGGTTGACCTAGAGAGTCACCTGTAACTAAGCTGTGCACCAAAAGCTCCTCTGGTTTTCTCTAGCCACGTGGCACGGAGGTGGGTTCCACTGAATCCCAAGATCATCAGAACCTGCAGTGATCACTCAGCATTACTCATGAACACTTTGGAACTCTTGCTCTGAAATCTGAACTGCTCTATGGCTTGATCATAGATGGAATCATGGAATCGTTTGGTTGGAAAAGCCCTTTAAGCTCATCGAGTCCAACCATGAACCCAACACTGACAAGTCCCCGACTAACCCATGTCCCTCAGCACTGTGTCTACACGACTCTTCAGTCCCTCCAGGGATGGGGACTCCACCACTGCCCTGGGCAACCCCTTCCAATGCCTCAGAACCCTTTCAGCAAAGAAATTCTTCCTCACATCCCATCTCAACTGCCCTGGGCACAACTGGAGCCCATTTCCTCTTGTCCTGGCCCTTGGTCCTTGGTTGAACAGACCCACCCCCACCTCTCTCCACCCTCCTCCAAGGGACTTGCACAGAGCCACAAGGTCTCCCCTCAGCCTCCTTTTCTCCAGGCTCAACACCCCCAGTTCCCTCAGCCACAAGGGAACTCAGCACACTTGTGCTCCAGACCCTTCCCCAGCTCCGTTGCCCTGACAGAGTTAGTGCCCATCATGTTCCTGGTGCCTCCATCGTTTGGCTATTCATTAGTAATAATTTGAATCTGGGTTTGTTTGAAAGATTAAAAAACCCACTTCTTTTTATCCATATGCCTTTATTTGTAAGCAAATATCCTTCATTTCCCTTTCAAATACAAAACGTATCAAACCAGCAGCACCAGCTGTGCCTGCTGTCTGCCACCAGTTGGTTGCTGAAGATGCTGCAAAGCTGAACTCAGTGATCTGGAGGTGATTGGAGTTGTTACTGTGTGCAGATGTGCAAATGAATGTGTTTGCATTACTCTGCTTGCCTGGTCGGGGTTGCATTTACGATTATTCCCAGGACACGCACGGCTGGATGGGTTGTGCTTGGGTGTTAAGTTTGTTAGTGCAGAGCTGCTGGATGTGTCACAGCCCCATTCAACCCTGGCAGGCAGTTGTCACTCGCTGCTGTTTCCTTTCAGCTCGCACCCAGAGCTTCCCTGCACCTCAAAAGGTTTGTCCAGACAAAGAAAGGACAAATCAAGCCATTTGCTGAGGGTGTCTTGTAGCTCTCGTGGAGCAGCAGCAGACAGTGAGCATTGCTGGGTGTGGAGGGGTTGATCTGTCTCTGATTTCCCAGCAAGAAACAGGGCTGTGCTTGAGGAAGCCATTGAATGTTCAGGCTTCACAGCATTAATGAAGGTGGTGGAGAAGGTGGTGTAAATCTCCAAGCTTCAGCATTTGATTTCTCAGTGCGGTGCTGATTCGTTGCCAATGACATTGACTGGGTTGTGTGCTGAATCAAAAATCTTACCTGAAGGAGAGGTTGAAGCCCAGAAGGCTGGAGGAGCCTTCATCTGCCCACAGCCTTTCCACAGAAAGAAAGCACAGGAGCAGCCTTCACCTGTCTGTACGTTTTCAGGTTGGTCACAGCATCTGGGCAGGGATTAGTTTAAAGGGAAATGTGCCAGGCAGCTGGCTTTTGCATCTCCTTGCCTGGGTCGTGAACCACAACGGGTGGCGTTGGGTCCCTCCTCGCTCAGCCCTTGTGTCCTGTTCTCCACCCGAGTGCAGCAGGGGGTGGGCGGTTGGATTCCAGCCTCATAAGCTAATCCATGGATTTCAGAAGTTCTAACGTGCCAAGTTTTTATTGGCAAAAGCCTTAGATTTGAGCTGCCAGAACTGGAGGTGTCTCTGAAGTCAAAGGCTGCCAGAGCTCCCACTTGCCCTCCAGAGCAGAGACGTGCCCGTAAGCGCCGCGCCGATCCGAGAGCGATGACCAGCACTTTACTCATTATCCTTCCGCCTCGTTTAGCATCGACTGTCTGGATCTTTCTTGGCAAGATCAAGCGCTGCTGCTCCCGTCTCTTCTGAGCATCGTTCTCATCTGGTAGCTGTTTTTCCTTTAACCCGCAGTGCTCTGTGTTCTGCCTTGATTCACTGCTGTACGTGGTCGGTAGCTTTGAAATTCAGCCCATGTGTGGAGAAAAACAGAACCCCAGTGGATTTCCCCTCTCAAGGGATCAGCAAGCTGGATCTTCAGAGGTGTGATGGGGGAACTGTATCTGTCTTCACTTCCTGAACCCCTGCCATGCAACCAGTGGTGGTGGTTGTGGACTTTGTCTTCTCTGGCAGTTGGCCCTGGTATCATCCCTGAACTCTTTTTGCAGAGTGCTCCATCGTAGTTTCCTTTAGGCTTTCACCAGCCAGGATTGTCTGTAGGAGGAACAGTGGGTCTGGCTGCACCCTGCCAAAGGCTCAGAGGTGGCAGGATGTTTTCTGGGAATACATGTGTGGGCTGAGCCGCCTTGGGCACACGGGTACCTGGTATCTAATGTATCCTCACCTGGGGGTGAGCTTCAGGGAGATGTGTGTGCCCAGCTCCGTGCTGCTGGAATGCCACAGGATGTCACACGTAAACTACCAGTGTGTTTAAATTAATCTCCGTGGTGTATAAAACACATTTGCTATCTTTAATAGGGTACAATTAATCTCAGTAGTGTAATTAATTAAATGGTGTCATGTTTGTGCCTAGGAAAGGCCCAGGAACAGAGGAGGCAGCCAGTGTCACTGGGTGGTGTTGGGAGGAAAAGCTGTGTTCCCACAGTGGAAATTGTTGGCTTGTACCAAAGGATGGCAGCACAGGCACCAGGTCGCCCCCCTGAACTACCCCAAACCCACTGCTCTCCCTGGAACCACCTTTTATTTTTTTCTTCTTTTTAAGGTTCTTTTGTGCTTTTCCTTCCCTCTGCCTCCCCAAATAACCACCAGCAAATCTTGACCGTGGCTCCTCATGCTTCCAGGATTTGAGCAGTGACTCTGATGACATGGCAGGCTGGGACAAACAGCAGGAACTGGTCACATGCAGCAGTTAAAAAAAGAGAATTCTCTTTTTTTACACACCTCACTGTTGTTTGTGGTGGTGGTGTGGGGTGGGTTTTTTTGGTGTTGTTTTTTTGTTTTTTTTGTTTTTTTTAATAAGAACTTCAGATTCTTGTATACCACATTACAAAATGTTTGCTTTGTAGTTAAGTAGCCAGAAATTAATGAAGGGAGTTTCACTCTTTCTTAAAAAAAAAAAAAGGAGACAGTTACAGGGCTGTGTCTGTTCCTCCAGCTGAATGACGAGCAGCCTTTTAACTAGGAAGTCATTAATTTCCAACATTTTTTGATGCATTCTGTAATTATATCACAATGATTGAGCTAAGGGCAGCCAGTTCCTTTTCAGCACTGGTGCAAACATAAATGGGGTTCCTCTAGAAAAGCCAGGATTGCTTCCTGGACCAGCCCTGGCTATGCCATTAAACCAGCCAGTGAGAGCAGGATAGAGAAACCTGGTGATGGATCTGGGTTGGCAATAGGACATCACCTGGCTTGTAAAATCCCCCCCAAACGAGCTCATGTTCCTACTGACAAAACCACAGGTAGTTTCAGCCTCTCTAATGGTGGGTGGTCTCCCCTGACACTGGAGTGACTGCAGTCCTGGTCTGGTGGAGTTACTCTGAATGAATTACCCATTTGCACCTTGTCTGCCCCCATTTTCACCTGCATTTCCTTTTGCACAGACAGTCCTTTAGATGACAGTTTTGTTTGTGACTTTTGCAAAACATTTGCTTGTTTCTGACATTTGCAAAATGTCTTGTGACAAAGATACCGAGACAATATCATCCTAGCCTGGGATTGCAACGAACCTTTGATCTTGCAAATAGCTCTGCAGACTGATGGAGGGAGTTGGACAAAAACGGGTGCAGGCTCAGCCCTACAACCCTTAGACACTGAAACCTTGTGTAATGGGGTTTTTTTTCTTTATGGGAAAAAATATAAAACTGCATCCAGGGTTTTGCTAACCTTACCTAAGTAATAACTGCGGTGGAATATTTGTTGTATTTAGAAAATTTTAAAGTTGAATTTAAAAATTCATTAATGATTTAACAATTTTACGTGGCCATGGACATCCATACCAACCTACCTCTTACCTCTTAAGTTAGAATAGAAAATTATTTAATAATAAACAGCAGACTTTTCAAGCTGTTGGAACAGGGTCAGGGAGTTTGTGGAGGCAGAGCAGCAGCAGTATTTGCCCTGAGACTCAATTTAACACATTTGCAATTCCTTTTTTAAAGCAAAGGAGATGATTGGCAATTTGTAACATGGAACATGATGTCCCAGGACGAGAAGGCACAAGGTCTCCTTTATTAATAAATTTCCTTCAAGCAGTCAGTGAATGGAAGCCAGAAAGCCCAGAATAACCCAAATCCTCTGGTCCTGGGGCAGCAGCTCAGTGGGAATAACGGCTTCCACGGGGTGAGAAGGCAGCTGGTGGCAATGAAGCTGTGGGTGTGCCTGGGGGGTGTTTCACTGACACCGTCTGGGAAGTTCCTAACCAAGTACTAGATTTGCCTTAAAGCATTTTAACTCCCTTACTGGTTGGGCTTTTTTCCCCTCTCATGTAACATGCCATAATAGAAATTTTATTTTTCTTCCTTGTCTCACAGTGGAGTTCAGTCCCCTAAAGGACAGAACTTTCAGTGTGACTCCCATCCTTACAAGAAATTGAGGTAACTACCTGTACTTACTACAGCTTACTGTCATTTCTTCTTCCCTCATGTCTTTGTCATGAAAGTTGTCTTATTTTTCTTCCTAAATTGCTTTTATTTTTCAAGTCAGGCTTCCAAGAAACAAACCTGTTTTGTTTGAAGCCTGTCACTCGTATACATTTGGATAGGAGCCAAGTGATTTGAAGTCACCCTTGTTTTGCAGGACTAGCTGTCTGACGTGTTGCAGTGGAAATGGAACAGAAAGTAAGGTTAGGGGAAATCTGGTGGGGCTTTCACTAGGGATGGTGAATAATATCAAAGTACAGAGTCAGAATTTCATTGCAAAATGATTTGATACTGTCCCCAAAAATGTCCTTTAATTTAAATGAGTTATTGTTGGTCCATTCCTTGCATCCTTTGTGACACAGAAACCTGAGAGCCTACAGATCAGCCCTGCTGGAGCTCTCAACTGAAGGGGCTCTGGTGACATCTCTTTCTCACTTTGACTGAAAATGGCAAAACTTTCCCAGAGAACACTGGTAATTTCCAGTGGGCACCGATCTTAATACCCTTCAGTGATTATTATTATTATTTCTTTTTTTTAAATGTGCATTGGAATTACAGTGACTTAATTCATATTTGGCAGTGAGTTGAGTGTATTGACGAATAAACGCTGCCTTCACATGCAACAGAAACTTACCTCTTTGCAAAATCCATTTCCTCTGAGGAAATGAGATGTCTCCTAGGCTGTAGGCTCTGGATGAAGTAAGAGGTCTTACGGTAAGTGTGCCACTTTCCCTGACTGGTTTTGAAAACCTGAAGGATGTGGGGAAGCCAGTAGCACAATAAACAGGAGACTCGGTGGCACGCGTGCACGCAGCTCCCCGGTTTGACGACCACGCTGCCTTCTGCGTTCCCCGCTGGCACTAAAGGCAAGTGCTTCACAAATGGGGAAGAGTTTTTTTCAGGGATAAAACTGACAGCAATCTCAAAGGCAGTGGGAACCTTTATTTTGATTATTTTCAATGTATTGATGTTGTTCTTTTATGCAAACTTAACTGTAAAACACTCTTGAGATACTGTATAGAAAATACACATAGGAAAAAAAACATATATACACGTTCATAAAAATAGAATACATCTTGGCAAAATTCCTTGTGTACAGTGTATGGACATTGTGGAACCAAACTTACATCATCTTTGGAGAAAAATGTTCTGTTTGCAAAAAAAAAAAAACAAACCCCAAAATATTTTAACTGAGTTGAGAGTATTGAAATGGATATGGGTTTGAGCTAAATAAATGGCTATACCAGAGTGTCGGAGTAAAACAAACAAACAAAAGTTATAAAATACCTGCTGTATAAAGTAGAAGTAGCCATGTTGTTTTTTCTTCCAACAAACAGTTGGAAGACATCTCTAAACTTGCATGGAAATCAAAATATATTAGTTCCAAATTCTACTGTAGATTCTTTAGCTGAAAACAAACTTTACTAGCGTTTGTTTCAGCATTTGCAACCATTAGGCACAGTGGAATTCATGTCTTTGAGCACATGACATAGTATATTACAGCCCTAATTCTATCAGGTATTTGATAAGAAAAATAAATCTAATAGATATAAAATTGTAAAACACTTAGCAACCTTTAAAATATGTAAACCACTTGAAATTATGAGGTTTTTTTTTTTTTTTTCTTATGATTAGGTTTTCTTCAGTTGCTTTCAACAGAGGCTGCTTCTTGCTTACTGCTTTGACCACACACTTCAGCTCACACATTGATTTTTCTGCTTGTTTTCAGAACAAACTGTGGAAAATGACTACTCCAGGGTAATAAATAAAGCAAGTGGTAACAGGTCCTCAAAGCCACAGATTTTTCCTCTTGCATTGGAATAACGGGACTGGCTAGGCAGGCTCAGGGAAGAAAGGAGAGGAGCATAGCACCACTTTCAAGTTAGAGGGTTCCCAAGGTTTGGCAGGTGGTGGAGTCAGTCTAGCAGTGGTGACACCCACCAGCGTTTATGACCACGGTTAAAATACTGGGGCTGCTGTCGGGTGGTCGGGATGTTCAGTAGGGATAGGCTGACACAGCGATGTAGACGATGAAGGTTGTCCGGTACTCGACGTTTCCATCTGCGCTGTAGGAGAAGGCTCTGACTCCCATGCGGTAAGTCTTTGGTTCTCGCAGCGCTCGGGTGGTGAACACGACTCCTTTCAAGTTCTCATCTCTCAGGGCAAAGGGGATGGCCGGGTCCTCGTCTGCCATTAAGAAGGTTGTCCTTGGGTGCATGACTTGATCGTGAGTGTAGGCAACCAGCCGGATTAAATCCTGACCGGCAGCTATGCCGAAGGGGAGGGAAAGGAGTTTGTATTCCAAGGCGTAGGTGCTGAGATCACACTCCAGGTCGTTGGCCGGGCAGTTTTTCAGACAGAACCTGGGAATAAGTAGTGCAGTTGAGTCCAGGGAGAAGGCACAACATTGTCAGTTACTGCAAACAGTCTTAAAGGAGAAATTCTCCTCATTTACCCGGTTGCGTAATTTAAATTTCTCTATAAAGATAATATGCTCACACACTCATTATCCATTGTTCCTTTCAGCTTGCAGCTTAGTCTGATGTCCCATTTTCCCTTAACAGGATCATCTCAGAAGGTGCCAAGAAGCAATATAAAGCTATAGGATACAGTATTTGTCGTTGAAGTCAGTGGTGTATGTTTTAATGAACTTGCTCTTAAACTTTATAGTTAGAAAGGCCAGTTTAAAATGTACTGGGCAGCTCCATTTGAGGTGTCTGTGTGTTAGATCGTAAAATAAATGACATGGAATGAAGGGCAGAGTGAATTTTACTCTACTAATCAAAAGTCAGAATAGGAGATCTTGTCAGTGCTAGCAGAGGTCAAAGAACATCATCCATTTCAACCCAAGTGTCATTCCAGTTCCGTTTGATCACAAAGGATGGTTTCTGACAATGAAACAAGCTCTTTCTGAGTATATTAAAAGATTAAAAGAAATTAATATGTTTTTTCCAGAACAGGGTGTCCTGGTTTGTAGCTGGGACAGAGCTGGGTTTCTTTTTAGTAGCTAGAACAGCACTGTTCTGGTAGTGTTGGGTTCAGCTGGGGTTTGTTATGAGAGAGACACTGAGAACATCCCCATGTTGCATTTATGTCCCTGGCACTGAAGGACTTTGTGTTTGTCCGTCTGCAAGCGCAAGATCTCAGGGGGGAGGAATATTGACATGGATCAGCTCCATGGGCACTGGGCTCTGCCAAGGGGCTGTTCCATCTCCTGTCCCCCATGGGCAGGAGATCCATGAGGGGCTCTTCCTCTCTTGCTCGCTCTGGCTTTGGCTCGGGCTCTGGCTCTCCCGGGATTGCGGTTTCAGGTCAGGATTGTCGCTCCTCCGGGATCGTGATCTGGGAACGGGCCGGGCTTGGTTGATGGGTGGTGAGCAGTGGCACTGGGTGTCACTCATTTGCATATTTTATTACTAGTATAATTATCATTACTGTTTTAATATCATTATTATTTTAAGTTTTATTTTATTTCAATGATTAAATTGTTCTCTCCCCATCCCCTGGGCAGGGGAGTGAGCAAGTGGCTGTGTTCAGCTGCCAGTCCAGTGCAACCACCACCCATGGTGGTAACTTAAAAATAACAAAATTTACTGCAGCGTTATTTTCGTGACTAAAAGGATATTTTATATTTTAAATGCATTGAAATTGATGGCAAGTCAGGAAATGTAGATGCAAAAGCGGCCCCCTAAGTGACAAACAAATGACACTGAAGCAGCAGACAGAACCGCAGCGCGCGGCCGCTGGGGTTTATGTGCTGAGGGAACATTCTGGTGCTGTTTTCTTTTGAACAAATACTAAAATTCTGGCTGTGGTCACTGGTTCTGCTGCAGGGGAAACATGGACAACCACTGCTCGAGAAACTGATGATCATCCTGAGTGTGAGCTTCACTGGTGTCAGTCAGACTCTTTCTTCTGACAATTACAGGTAAAGGATCTGAGCTCAGGGTGGGGGAAAAGAGCTGAAAATAAAACATACCCAGAAAGAGGCTCTCGCTGGTAGTTTGGTGGACAGGGTGTGTCTATGCACTGGTAGCTTCCCCTCATGTTGAAGCACATCTGATTCGATCCACAGTTGATGTTCTGTTCGAGGCACTCATCGATATCTGAATGTAAAAAAACATGCAAATGAGCGATTGCTGCTCAAGAAACGAAGGGTTAGAAACTGGCCGGGCCAGTAAAGGCTGAGCAGGCTGCAGTGGCACCTCCACACTCAGCCAGATCTTCCAGAATCCACTCTGGCTGTGGGAGACACCCGAGCCAGGAGTTCAAAGAATGTGTATTTATTATTGTCAGCATTTTATTGCTGTGCAGGATGGTGTATTGTGCTAGAGCTGCCCCACAGCCATGATCCAACACAGGCTACAGTTGTCTTGGCAGCAGAGACTAATTAATTCATTTTTATGGGTGTTTTTTTTTTGTGGATCAGAAACATCTGACAGTACCTTTTTTTGACAGTTGAGTTAAGGATTATATTGTGTTTGACCCCAGAGCTGCTGCCTACTTGCCTGGAGTTAAATGCATAACGTAAAGTCACCATGAGGAAACTTCAGAGAGTAAGAAAGTTGCAACTGGATTGGGGAGGAATTGGCTGGATGGTCACACTCAGAGAGCTGTGGTCAATGGCTTGATGTCCAAGTGGCGGCCAGTGACAGGTGCCATCCCTCAGGAGCTGGTGTTGGGACCAGCGTTGTTTAACATCTTTGTTGGGGACATGGACAATGGGATTGAGGGCACCCTCAGCAAGTTTGCCAGTGACACTGAGCTGTGTTGACATGTTGACGTGCTGGAGGGATGGGATGGCATCCAGAGGGACATTGACAGGCTTGAGAGGTGGGACCATGCAAACCTCATAGAGTTCTACAAGGCCAAGGTCCTGCACCTGGGTCAGGGCAACCCCAGGCACAAATACAGGTTGGGGGGAGAGTGGATGGAGAGCAGCCCTGAGGAGAAGGACTTGGGGTGCTGGGGTACGAGAAGCTCACACCGGGCGCGGGCAGCACAGAGGCCACTAACCGTGTCCTGGGCTGCACCCAGAGCAGCGTGGGCAGCAGGTGGAGGGAGGGGAATTGTCTCAATTTGCTGGTGTTTTATGAAGTGTTAAGATGTGAAATATAAAAACTCCTGAAACTTGGAATTCTGAATGCCAGATCTCGTACAGCACATTGAGAGAGGTGGCTGGATGTGTATTGAACAGGATCTGTGTCTCATTTATTTACAGATGTATTTCTGAGCGCTCTGAGGGATCTCCGTACCTTGGCAGGTTTTGCCATTGGGCGTGAGGCGATAACCAGCTGGGCAAGTACACTGGTAACTTCCCAGGGTGTTCCTGCATTCGTGCTGACAGGTATCTCTGGTTTCACATTCATCTATGTCTGTGGAAAGAAACAGGAACACGCACACATCAATCAGGATTACCTGACCCTGGTACTGAACTGAGGTAATTTTTGTTCTATTTATCTACAAGCGTATGGACAGAGTTGGTGGGAGTCATGTAGATCTTGTTTCCTGATGGGGTTGA
This sequence comes from Antrostomus carolinensis, assembly GCF_000700745.2. NCBI lineage: Eukaryota > Metazoa > Chordata > Aves > Caprimulgiformes > Caprimulgidae > Antrostomus > Antrostomus carolinensis. The sequence continues at coordinate 43,996 of NW_010311351.1, read as the reverse complement.
ATGTCTAAGACTGTCAAGTCCTTTCACACCTTACCTGGGCCATTCCTAGAACTTTTCAGTAGTTGAAGTCCTCACTTTTTTTAATGGCAGCCATAATATGTATTCTGGCTGGTGAGACCAGGCCTGATGCAGAGTTCTCGAAGAAAGGGGGAAGTGCAGGCCAGATACAGCAGCAAGATCCCACAGACACAGCCATGCCCCAGAAAGCACACGGAGCTGCCTGGTAACAGGGTTTTAGGCAACGTGCTTGGGAAATGCCCAGCTCAGCTTTGACAGTGGGGGAATTGTTCTTAAAGTTAATCCCTCCTCAGGCAAAGCCATTTCCCTTCCAGACTGACCTTCCTCGTGCCATGGGGATGAGTTAAGCTCGGGATCTGGGAACGCTATCAATAAATGCTCTTAACTTTTTAAATTCTACTCTCTCTCTCTCAAATATAGATGTCCCAGACCACTTTACGTAAAGTTTTCAAAGCAAACTGGTGTGACTTAGACACAGATCATGTATCATACAATTTCTTTTGAAATGTCTGCTTAATTCAGGAGAGCAACAGAGATCCCGCTCAGGATATTCTCATGCAGGAGTTAAGATGTGCATGATTAAAACAGTGGAAGGAAGGTCTCTGTGTCCCCTCTCTGGCTGATTTACAGGGCTTGCATTAGATAAAAATGCAGACTCAGGAGAGAAACAGATGGGACTGTAGAAATTTACAGTATGTTGTTATCAGATCCTGATGGTTGCCTGTTGAAAGAACTGTCTTTGAAGAAAGCAGTGTTAGGGTATATTTTTCATATTAAAACAGTAATTTTTAAAGTTAGATGTTTATTCCAATGAAACAGAAGTACAAGAGTATTAACTAGTATTAAGCAGAAAGCTGGGGTGAAGGTCACAGATTGTAGCTCAGCCCTTTCCCCAGTGGTAGCTGTATTCCTATGTCATTCAATGAAGCAGCTGTACCCATAACTGCACGTACACAACTCCTGAAATGCCTTCATAATGTAAATACAGGTTTGATGTCTCAGTATCTGTAACTTCTATTAATAGGATATTAATATTTTTCAACATTATACATTTTACGTTGCTGTATAATTCTAGCAGTAATTCTGGTTGCTAGAATCTAGCTGTAAATCACTGTATTGATCCTGGATGGATGTCGTGCCTCCCCTGAAGTGTCACTGCTCAGTTGAGGCACATAGCCAAGGCACGGCAAACGGCGATCTTAAAGGTACTGGGACAAGCTCTAGTAAGGGTCAGACCGTGGTACCCTTAGTCCTGAGCTCAGTGGAGTTAACACAAAGTAAGTTAACTGAATTTTTCTTTTTCCCCTTAGGATACTCAACATGTGAGTTAAGTTAGCAAATCTGGTTTGAGAGAAGCACATTTCAAAACACTAACTTTTATTATTAATATTATATATATTATGTATGTAATTTCTTAATTTGATAATACTGTTGTTATTTTTTATTTATTGATGAGACACTGGCCCAGGCTGCCCAGAGAAGCTGTGGCTGCTCCTCCCTGGAAGTGTTGAAGGCCAGGTTGGATGAGGCTTTGAGCAACCTGGTCTAGTGGAAGGTGTCCCTGCTGATGGCAGGGGGGTTGGAACTGGATGAGCTTTAAGGTCCCTTCCAGCCCAAACCAGTCTGTGAGTCTCTGATCTCATCTGTCTGTTGTGTAAAGCATCAAGCCCAGTGGCACCAGCAAGCCCTGGCTCACGGTGCAGCTCTGTGTGTGTCTCTCCCAGGCGGGGAGGGAGTGAGCTCAAGGCAGGTTGGGTGACAGGGCTGAATTTTTGGCTCTAGACCAGCAGTTTCAGAGGGTCTGGATTCACAGACACTTAACTGCTGCTGCAGGATTAAAACCTCATATTCCTAGCTTTCGAGCAATTATTTGTTGGGGTTTTTGTTTGTTTAACTTCTTAGTGCCTTCAGATTTAATGCAAATCAGTCAGTGAACAGTACAGCTTGCTCTTCCTTTTGACTTTCACAAGGAGCTTAATTGAAAATTAAATTTTCAATACCTGTGAAAATAGCAGCATTTCACTGAAAACCCTCAGAAAAGCTCACAGAGTAAGGAGGAAGTGAGCTAAATGCTTCATAGCTAGAGGTGCCAAATACCTTTGTTTCCTGTTGGTCTTAAGAGCTGTGCTGAGGCTTTGCACCTCTTTAAATAAATAAATAAATAAATGGGGGCAGAGCTTGCCAATTACCTTAATTACCCTGCTCTCCTCAGCGTGGAACAAGTGGCAGTGCTGTCATTGTCACAACTTATATGACAACTTACTTGTGCAGTTACAGTCAGTCTCTCCGCGCTCAGTGAATTATGTTATAACCTGCTATATATCATAACTACAGATCATTTAAAAGGCTCTGCTCATTGTGCCTGTATGGCAGAGACTGAGCAGTGCTGGCACTGGCCCCAGTGTGCTTAATCCTAAATTCTTTATTCAAAACCTTTTTGAACCAGGTTTTTACTACCACCAGTGGGAATCTGACCTAAGCAACATCCCCAGGATTGGACTGAGTCTACTGGTGCTGTTCTTGGAAGTGTGAGAAAATTCACCAAGGTGAGCTACTGTAATCAGAAGAAAGAGAATAACAGGGAAAATAATTTGCAAACACACAATAAGCAGCACAATTAAAATGAGGTTACAAGGAGGAGGTTTGAAAACATGTTTGCTACAATGTGGTCAGGAGACAAGAACATGCAGAACACTCTGAATATTTATCAGGGTAAAATGAAAAAGAACAAACCAAACCACAGCACCACAAACCATCAGTCCCTGGTAGATATGACACAATAACCTTAGAGTAGGGACCAAAAGAAGAGAATTGCATAGATAGGACTGACATTTACCTACACATCTGCCATTCCTTGCCTCATAGCCTTCAGGACAAGTTTCTCTAACGTTCCTTCTAGTCCTGGAGAAAGGTATTCTGCTGTTTCTATACTCTGAGAAGGAGCTGTAGAGATTTGAGGAGTGCCTGTAATACTGTTGAGGTTGATAGTTGTCTCTCAGAGGGGAGGATTGAGCATAGCTATAGCTATTGTAATAGGCACCAGAATTTGGCAATCGCTCCAATCCAGCGCAAGATTTCCCATCACCTAATAACTGTTGGCCAGCGGGACAGATACACTTGAAGCTGCCGGGGGTGTTGGCGCAGTGAAAAGCGCAGGGTTTAGGCACTTGTTCACACTCATTAATGTCTGCTCATGTGACATGATCCAGAGCAACAAACCATGGAGAAAGGAGAAAAAAAAAACAAACAAAAGAACACATAACTATATGTGGATGTATACATATATATCTATATATATATCTATATATCTATAAGTTGTAGATGCCCCCTCCCTGGAAGTGTTGAAGGCCAGGCTGGATGAGGCTTTGAGCAACCTGGTCTAGTGGAAGGTGTCCCTGCTGCTGGCAGGGGGGTTGGAACTGGATGAGCTTTTAAGGTCCCTTCCAACCCAAACCATTCTATGATATACTTATCTCAGTCTGTGGAACAAACTGAAGGCATACAAGTGAGATCTTGAAGGCAGTACAGCAGAGAGAGCACAGTGCCAAGCAGGCAGTAACACACTGTGTGTGTGTGTATATTTATTTGTTTCTTTGTTTGTTTTTATACACACACACCCCTTTATTCTTCCTTTAGGCTCCTTGTGACCTAAGAGTGCTCACGCAGGACAGGAACTTTGCTGAAGGACTTGCCACAAGTGTTCCTGAAGGGAAGGTCTGGCTATAAAATGGGGGTCCCAGTCTGCTCCCCTGCTCATGCAGAAGCTGGGCTGTGTGGTGGCCTGGAAGCTGCACTGGTTACCAGAAAAGACCCTCTGAGAAATCAGTGGCCTTAGGCCCACACTGCTCAGCTTTTCAGCCTGTGCTGCTCACCACTACTTTAATATTTTTTTTTCCTTAAGTGCTCCACAGCTGATGGGGAGAAGTTGTCAGGCCTGGCTGTGAAGGAGGACACTCAACGTGGAGCCTTCTTGAGAAGTGCAGGTTAGAAATTCATTCAGAGGGGCAGGGAGGGAAGCTGGGAATGCTCCAGTCTGGTTCTTGTGCTCTGCATCAGGGGAAAAACTGTGTTCGAGGATGTGCCACAGGGACATCCTGTGGGGGAAGGAGGTCGGGTAAGTTCTAACCTTCGATGCTGTTACTGGTCATTCCAGCTGTGAGAATTGGAGACTTAATGGTAAATATGAATTCACTTTTGTACAATTAAAAAATAAACTTGTTTTTGTTTTTTTTATGGGATGTTGTTTGGTTTTTTCCTAAATTCAGTTTCCCTTTAAATTGTAATCCAAAATAATGTGACCAACTCTGGCAGTAAATATCCATCGGTAAATCACCCCAGAGTGGTGAGCGTACAAAGGATGGTACAAGGGTTTAAAGATGTAACATGCCGAGTGTCCTTCTCTCTTGGGTACTGTAGGACCAGCCTTCCCCCCAGTCCCTCTGACAGTGCCAGAAAAACATTTTCTAAAAGTTTCATAGAGTTGCATCAGGCCCAGCTGAAAATCTGACAACACATTATTCCTTTTCAAACCACATTCATTCTTTACTAGAAAAAGACAAGAGTAGCTAATTCCAAACAGGAATGTGCAACTTCGTAATGACCATGAATAATTAACCTGATATTCTGATACACAACAACTTATCTGTAATTGGCATAAACAGTTTTTAATGGAATTTAAAGATGATCCTAATGGTGACTCAGTAAGGGTTTAATTACTTCATATTAATGGCAAGTGTGTATTATTTAAATGATTATTGTAAAAATGCCATTAAGCTGGCGTTACTTTCATTTCATTTCGTTTCCCTCTGAACACAGTATTTTGAGCGAAGATTGCAGCCAAGACACAAATGCATTATAATGGTATTTAAAAAGTAACACTGTTCAGAAAGGTAGTACAATATTAGATTTCATTTTTATTAAGTGTTTAATAACTTATATATTCTAATATTTTAAAGAATTTTTGGAGGTATTAATATTTAAATATTTTGAGAGTTGGAAATCCGGGGAGAATTATTGCAGAGTATTGCAATATTTTCCCATTGTTATTTCACAAACACGTAACTGAAGCTTTATATATTAGTTGAAATATCATTAGGTTAATAGTCAGGTGTTATAAACAAGAGAACTTCATTTTAAATACAGCAACAACTGATATGAATTTTCAGTTTATATTCCTTCATTGTGTGCTTAAGATGAAAATGTATGACTTGTACACATGCAATACAGAATACTGAATATAGGAATATATATATAAGAATATATATTCTCATATATAGTGTATATATTCTTATATAAGAATACTGAATGTTGAACATACGAATACTGAAACTCGTTATTTCTGTAGCATGCCACTATTTTCTAATTGCTGAGTGTAACATTCTTTATCTGCACAGAACAGACAACGGGTATGTGCATTAACATCTTTACAACCACCAATGGCCTTGGAACAAGTTGTGGATGAGCAACAGGAGACTGTGATAGAAATAATGACAGAGAACAGGTGAGAACTTGAGCAGTGTCTGTGCAGTACGAGCAGGATCGAAGGCAGCAAGCCACTCGTGTTTGTACCACAGCCACCCCTGGGAGAAGTTACCCACTACGAATATTAAATATGTACAAGAACAAGGTGAAACGACTTTGAAATTAAAACAGCAAAATTCTCAGGCTTTCTTTAATTTAAATAATAATATTTGATTTTAAATTCTAGATAGCCTTGCATGTGACAAATGCAATAAGGGCTTTTGATAACGCCCTTCCAGCTGTGATACGGGCTGGTGAGAGCCAACACCGTTGACAGAAATATTGTCATTTAATTAAATGCATATGCACATATCTGTGGGTGTTGAGATGAGAAATGAGCATCCTCTCCCCCATCCACCAGCCAGGGCTTTGCCCAGGGTAGGAGTGGCACAGCTGAGAACAAAGTTCCATTCTTCTGTTTCAGTCTGGGGCCTGACTGACTTTTCAGCTCTTCCCTGTGCTCAGTGGAAGCATTAACAATAAAAACTGGATTTTATTAACATGTGAACTCATATCTTTGACACATCTATATTTTAAATAGATTTTTAAGCAGATAGATAGAAACTCAGAGGTCATACTTTAATTTAAGAGTCAGCTTTCAGTGGTCCTTGGGCACAGTACAGCTCCAGGGCAGTTGCTGGTGTTTTGTGAAAATCTCCAGTCCTTGACTTTATCTAGCTTGTTACTGTCAGAAGTTTAAATGGTTTTAATGTATGTTAAGAGTTTGGGATTGATTTTGTGTCAGCAGAGGCAGCTGGTGGAAGTAATGTCTTGGTCTACAGCCAAACAGATTCTTACTGCGGTTTAATATCTTCTAAAAAGCCCAACATTCCTGGCTTTTGGTAGTCCTAAATCTTAGCTTGTTTAAAAGGGGAGAAAAAAAAGCAAACCACAACCTTATTCTTCAGAGCAGCTATTTATCACTGAGGAAAGCTAATCTCAAAGAAGTCATCATGGAAGAATGCTTCTCTCATAGGATCCATGAGAGCAACTGAACCCAACTTCACTTCCTGTCATATATCAGCATTCATAAATCACTATTATCAGGGTCAGTCAGCTCTCATATTTAAATATTCCATGTAAATACAGACAAGGTGAATCTAAACAACCCTAGTGCCATCCTGAGGGCTGTGAAAGGCCAGGGGAAGCGCTTTAGGCACTGGCACTGTACGTTACGCTCTCTAGCGATCCACGTCAGATGCTCTGCCCATTTCAGTGCCAGAAGGTTGGCTGGAGATAGCACAGGGGAGTAACCACATGCTCAGCGTTCCTGGGACTGACAGGCGTCCTCCCTCCCTGCTGCCATCCACCCAAACCAGAAAGGGAGGCACTGAGTGAGAAATGGGGATCAGCTTCCTCCGCCCCACCCTTCCCAGTGCCAGAGGGTGGGTAGGGGTGTGTGTGCCCTTTGCTGCAGAGGTGAGTTCTGGGTGTATCATGCCTCTTAATGCTTCCTTTGGGTGTTCTCTGGGGGAATCCACATCACTCCCTGCTCGACTGCTTCAGGTGTGAACCAGTGCAGTCCAGGGTACAGCCAGGCACATTTCACTGGCCAGTCACTACCTAATCTGATTTGGTTCTTACAAATGAAGCCTCCTGTGGAGTGGTAGCTGGGCCCATCCATCCACCAGCACTCTGAGACCCTTGTGCACTTTGTTTTCAAAGTATGGATCTAGAACAATAGAGTATGGATCTGTAACTAGACTAGAGTAGGGCTCTGTAACCATCTCCATTTGGAATCGTTTAGTTTTGACTCTGTGTTTTGAATGGGATGCTTTGTTTTACGTGGGTAATTTTGAACTTCAAAGCCAATTTGTCTACACAGCCTAGCATTGCTGGAGATGTTCCAGCAGCAAACCCAGCCAAAAACAGCAGCAGAAAATAAGTGATACTGATGTGACAGGCCAGCTTACCCACACAAGGTCTTCCAACTCCCTGGGACCGATACCCTCTGGGACAGACACAGCGGTAACTTCCTCGTGTGTTCTCACAAATCTGGTTATAGCGGCACTGGTGGGTTCCGTCCCGGCATTCATCAATGTCTGCAAGCAACAAGGCCAGGGGAAGGAGTCAGTCTTTCCCTGAAACCTCTTACAGCTTTAAACTTCTTAATGCAGAAGGAATGCAGCAAAGCTGTAAGTGCATTTGGCCCTTCAGACAGATGCAACCCCTGACCATCCACTTTTCTTACCTGGTGCCATGATTAAGTATTACTCTGTTTGTGAAACAGAGAGTGTGATTGGTATCACAATCTGAAAGCAGATTTTTGAGCAGATACACAGATTTTTCAACTGTAGTGCATTTATACACTTTCTGTTAATTTTCAAAACTTTTCAGTGAGATTTCAGATGTCCTCAGCTACTCTCCAACATGAACCCATCTTCCTGTCATATCCTGCCAGCTGGTAGTGTATGTATGTGACATTGGTTACATTTAAAAGCATCCCTGATAAGCACAAGGAACCTGTGATCTTGATTCAGAGCCCCAAGACAAACGCTTCAGAAAGCATTCACACGGGGCAAAACATTTCAGTCAGTGAACAACTTGTAGAACTCAAGGTGACGATGCAGAGAAGATGCTGAGGAGAACATTAATGTTCTTCCTTGAGAGCAATGGCAAACTAGAAGGGGCGAGGATATAGCTTGTCTTTTAATAACAGTTAAAAAAAGTTAAATACATATGTTCCCATAACCAAAAAAAAATTGGTATCTTAATAACTGGAGGTGGACTATCTCCAAGATTATCTTTTTTTAATTCATGGTTGTCTGTGTGTTCATCATCACCATGCAGTACGTTTACACTTCTACTCACCAATACAAGTTCCATTTTCTGTTCTGGTCATTCCACTGGGACACAAGTCAATGCATTTATAGCCCCCACGGGTGTTTTTGCAAAGTTGATCAGGCCTGCACACATTCTGCCTGCACTCATTTATATCTTATTTTATAAAGGAAAAAAAAAAAAAGGGAAAACAAGAAAGTAAATGAACTCTGTTCCTTCTGCTCAGTTCCTGAAGAGCAGAATAATCCGGCTGTAATTACACCGTGTACGTGCATCTGAATACAATTCATGCACATTGAGCACTCAGCCCAGTTCCCAGTGTCTCTGGCTTTGAGCACTGATTTTACAGACAAATTCAGAAACACACACTAAGTGTATCATCCACAGCAGGATTTCCATTCATCAGGGTTCCTGATAACTTAGAGAAATGTTGAAATATGTCATTTTTCATTCCAAAATTCCTTCATACCCATGCATTTTCTGCCCTTCAGCTGGTATCCTGGATCACAGCCACAGTGGAAACTTCCTACTGTATTGAAGCAACGCTGGTGACAGGAGTGGGACTCTTGACACTCGTTGACATCTGTTGGACAACACAAACCCTTGGTAACAGCTGTTAACACTTTGTCACCATTCACCTGAACAGTGTTCTGGCTGAGTGAACATTCTGGACTCTGCTCTGGGCTCTATTATACCACTGAGATAAGTTCAGGAGTGTTTACTCCTCTCACTTGTTTGTAAAAGATGCACATGGGACATAAAAGTAAGACTGTTAGGTGATTCCCCAATAGGATTTTAAAATTATTTCTAAAAATGGAAAAAGCAAAAGGTTTCCAAAAAAAAAAAAAAACCCAACCAAACCAACCCCCCAAACCACATCACACAAAAAAAACCCCAAAAAACCAACCCCAAAACAATCCCAAAACCCACCCCAAAACCCCACAACCTTAATGAAGGTCTATAGACACTGTATTTGGAGATGCATCTTTTAAAAAGTTACTTTTGATTGTGCAAATACAGCATTTTCAGACTAAAACCCAAAGACCTCTCCATACCTTGGCAGCTAAATCCATCAGCTGTTCTCCTGAAGCCATTCCCACATCTAACCGTGCAGCGGTATGAGCCAACAATGTTCTCACAGTCCTGGCCAGCGTGGCAGGTATGTCCACCTAAAGCACACTCATCTATGTCTAGAATTAAAAACAAGCTGTAAACATCACTATCACCAAATAGAACACAGATTAAACAGTGTCTTGAGCACGATCGACTATGAAATACTTGATTGCAAATCTATTTAGATATGAAATAATTAGAATGCCACTAATAAATTATATTCTTATCATGACACAATGGCCCAGCCCCAACAGAACCTGTTGCTAGTGATGAAGGTGCCGTGGGGCTTTTTGTGCCCAGCCTGTCCACAGCAACGCTCATCTCACCCTGACACGTTCTGCCATCGGCGGAGATGGTGAGGCCCTTTGGACAGGAGCAGTAGTAAGAGCCCACGGCGTTGTGACAGGTGTGGGAACAAGGATTTCGCTCAGCACATTCATCCTCATCTGGAACAAGAAGACAGTTGAAAAACCAGTGAGACTTCACAAGAAGCTAAACCAAACCCATCCTTCATGAGAGGTCTGTGGTAGAGCCCACAGGGCAAAACTCCATCCAGCCAA
>NW_010311351.1:30833-33981 GCF_000700745.2 Antrostomus carolinensis | reverse complement strand
GTTCAGCAGTGTGTGCTGCACTCTATTTTTAAACCTACAATAACACGACTTGCTGGGATCTTGTGTTAGCTCTGCAGGACTGGGTCACTACCAGTCATCCATGTTCGATACCATCTCTTCCAGAGAATCTCTTGACAGATGGGTTTCAGTGTTGGATGTCAGGCTTCCTAGATACATGTGTAAAGATTACATGTTCCATATTAAAGTTTTAGAACTCACGTTTTACAGGTGATACTGCAAGTGAAAAATTGTTTCAGCAACTTTATTTTCCTGGTTTTAAACCTTTTGGATGGTGCAGTGTTTCTTTGTCTAATTTCCTTAATTTATAAGCATTCAAGGGACAATTAAATAACCTCACAAAAGTGTATCAGATGATTGTTCCCTAAAACAAATCGGACTCTTGTCATCTAGAGGAGACAGCTAAAGTGCTCGTAACCTTCTCTTCAGCTCCATTCCCCAAGCAGGAGCCTGTGGGCTGTTGCCTGGTTGCCAGCACTGGCCCTTCCCTCCACACAGATCATTTAAGTGCTTCATTGCTTTGCAGGCTCAGCTGACAGTGGCTTGGTGTCCCCCAGTTGTCTCTGAGGTACCGATGAAAAGCTCTCTGGGCACGACTTACATTCTAGATGAGCACAGAAGTGAAGTCCTCATCTGCCTTGGGATCCACACCCTTTTCTCACAGTAACTTACGCTTTTGGAAGTACGTAGTGCATGCTTTGAAACTCTAGCTAAAGGTGTAGGTTTCAATGGTTGAGTACTGCACCCAGCTCTGGGGCCTCCACCCAGACATGGACCACTTGGAGCTGGTCCAGAGGAGGCCATGGAAATGGTCAGAGGGCTGGAATAGCTCTGCTATGGAGAAAGGCTGAGAGAGTTGTGGTTGTTCAGCCTGGAGAAGAGAAGGCTCCAGGGAGACCTTACTGTGGCCTTTCAATATATAAAGAGGGCTTATAAGAAAGATGGAGAGACGTTTTAAGGGTCAGGACAAGGGGTAATGGTTTTAAACTAAAAGAAGGTAGATTTAGATTGGAAATAAAGAATAAATGTTTTATGATGAGGGTGGTGAGACAGTGTCTCAGGCTGGCCAGAGAAGCTGTGGCTGCTCCTCCCTGGAAGTGTTGAAGGCCAGGTTGGATGAGGCTTTGAGCAACCTGGTCTAGTGGAAGGTGTCCCTGCTGCTGGCAGGGGGGTTGGGACTGGATGAGCTTTAAGGTACCTTCCAACCCAAACCAGTCTGTGTGTCTCTGATGACACACCACGCCTGTCACATCCTTACCTGAGCAGTACGGCCCAGTTGAGTCCAAACCAAACCCGGCCGGGCACTGGTTGCTACGATCTCCTGTGTGGTAAAGGAAGCAGATGTTACTGGTGGATGAAAATATGGACATTTTATAGTAAGAAAAACCCCTTTAACATTAAGGATTGCAGCCCAGCTGTTTATAAAGGATTTATTATACTTGGAAACTAAAATAGAAACTTTTAAACCCCAGACTTTAGCGGGTTTTCTACTTGGGCACTAAAATTCACCAGGAGATGGTTTTTTGCTGTTTTGAAAAAACTTTAAACAGGTGGGGGGTTTCCCTCGGCGTGTCTGCAAATTCCACCCCAGCCACGTTCCTCCAGAAAGCTTTCATTATTAAAAGGATAAAGACCATTCAGGTAACTTCATGTAAAAGGGGGGGAATAAACCCAAACCAAACAAGTCACCATGTTGCAGACTGTGGGAGGTCACTGTAAAAGAAAACACCGTGTGCACTATGGACTGCAATGGAAAATTCTGGTCCAGACTGCTCAAAGGCCACCTGGATTTTGCTGGTTAAAAATTGATTCAATAAATACGATTTTTTTTTTAAAAAAAGCAGTATACTAATTGTTGGAGTAAATAAATGCAAGTTCAATAAAGGCTTGGTCAGATTTATGCATAGGTGTAACTTGGTCTGGAGACCTCCTTTCACCTGACTTCTTTTTAAAATGGAAAAAGAAAAATCTTACTTGGTTTTTAAATGGCACAATGTGTTCATAGTCTGGCAAGTGAGAAAATCATTATTTTACTTCATTTAGAATGTTGTTATTGAAAAGAAAGACTGAGATAGCCAATCCCACTGTTCTATTTAGTTTCAAACCCAAGTTATTTCATTTGAAAGATGATGTCAAGCCTTGCTGTGTAAAAAAAAAAAGCCCAAATAGTATTTAACAAGATAATAAAAGAAGCCACTAGTTATGAACCCACTTACACAAATATATGCCCTGTTCCCTAAGGTCACTTAAGTAAAAGGCTAATGAAAGCCAGCCATTAATGATGCTGAGAGATGCTACAACAGCTGATGCAGCTACTGGCCTGCAGCCTCTGCGTTAGGATCCACCAGCTTTACAGACCGTACGTAAAGACGTGCCTACGCACCGTGTAACTGCACAGCTTTCATGTCTGGCCTTCAAAAATATATCCACAAAGTACCTGTCAAATTTTCAAGCTGTAGCTCAGCACTGTATTTTCTGTATATGCCAAATAACCCCACAGCAGTTCACTCTGAGGAATGATTTAGGATGTTTTACCCATTTTAGTGCTGAATTTTGAATGTTCTCCCACCTCGTTACTACTTTCCATCTACCAAAAAACCCCCCAACACTTGACTCCACACAAAACCAACAGTCATTTCATTTTAGAGAATTAAAGGTACATACAAGGAACTGGAGAAATACTTTAGGTTGACTGTCTGTAGCTACTGGTGATGCTTTTAGCAGTGTCAGCAAATGCAGATGTGTCTCATGGATGAGAAATACAGGTGAAGAGCAAGTGCAGCTGCAACAGCTTTTACATATTACTCTATGGGTATATTCGAAAGACATGTAGGTCCCGGGATCTACAATAAGTTCCCTAATTTTCACAGCATTTCCTCTTTCAAGGCCATATCCAGTTTTTGAGACTATAGGTAATGAATTCTAGGAAGACAGGATAATATTTTCCCACTGTTTAATTTTTGGGAAAGATCAGAACAATACCTTTGGCGATGGAAGCATGGATTTGAAAAGCCACTGTTTCTTCCAGCGGGTTGTACTCTGTTCTGACAGAGGAAGCGTGGAGCGTTTCCACCAAGAAAGGCATCTTCCCTTTGGTGTAATCGTAGGTGATAGTGTGGTTCCAGGTGTA
>NW_010311351.1:1608-30813 GCF_000700745.2 Antrostomus carolinensis | reverse complement strand
ACTCCATCTACAGTGAAGAGACGAGTGGAATGGGCGTAGAGCTGCCCAGGGCCAGTCTGAATATAGTCTTCTGTGTAATCCTGAAATGGCAAGATCCAGCATCAGCCACCGAGTACGGCCACACCACCGTGGCCGTCGTATTTTCAAGAGGTACAAGATGGACTCTGAGAAAGGTTTAGATTGGATCTGAGGAAAAACTTCTTCACCCAAAGGGTGGTCAAGCATTGGAACAGCATTGGAACATTGCCCAGGGAGGTGGTGGAGTCACCTTCTCTGGTGGGATTTAACAGACGGGCAGACGAGGTGCTCAGGGACATGGTTTAGAGGTGGAATTGGTAGTGTTGGGTTTATGGTTGGACTCAGTGATCTTAAAAGGTCTTTTCCAACCACTGTGATTCTGTGAAGTACATATCAGTGAGAGAAGGTGGTATCTCAAGCAGCTTTACCTTCACATTAACATCAGCTACTGACTGGAGCTGCAGCACGTGGCCACTCACAACAACATCCAGCAGCAAAGCTCCGTCTGAATCCAAGCCCCGCGCAATATGAGTCATTCGCAGAATCTCACCTATGAATTTTAAGAGCACAGTGATTTATAAAACATCTGAACCAGAGCCTCGTGTTAGCCACACAGTCTGTGAACTGGGATCCCTTGAGCAGTTATTTCATACTGGTATTTTTCCAAGGCTCACTATGCCTGCAATAGAAACGTTCCATGTTTCAAATTACAGCTCTAAAAGCTGGAGTTAAGCCTCAGAAAGCTGGAGTCACTTGGCATAAGCACAAGACTCAAAATTCAGCAAGTTATGTGCCATTTTTTAAGAAATGCTATCAAGCTGGAAAGGGATCCCAGGTAACTAACCAGTTGCAAACTCCACTTGAGTTTCTCTCTTGAAGACTGCGTCCGTGAGCGTAAACCCGTTCATTGCTTCTCCCACTTCTTTTGCAGTTGTCCAATAAACTGGGCTGAGTATAGAGACAAGTTTTCTCATTGCTGGGCCTGAAAGAAATGCAACACAACTTCTGAGAGCTTTTTTCCTAACAAAATGTGACCCACAGCAGTAGGAGTTGAATATGAAGACCTAAAATCAGAAAACAAATGTATTGGTATATTCAGAGGAATCGTTTTACAAATGCTATCGTACTAGAAGTAAATAGTGAAGATTCCCTTTTCCTCTCCATCTATGAAAAGTTTAAATCAGTTTCTTCAGTGACACGTAATGAAATGAAGTGATGAAAACTGGCATTGCACAGAATTCAGCCTGGCTCAAGAGAAAAAAGTGATAAAAAGTGGGAAAAAAAAGCCTACCAAGGCTCCGAGGGACATTTGTGATCTGTGCTTCTATCACTCTGGTTTCGGAGTCAGGGCTGTCTGTTACTGTGGCATTCAGGAAAGCAATTCCAAATTCAACATTGTTAATGTTTCCAATGATGCTGCCTTTGGCACGGGAAGGCCCACCTGTGCAGGGGAGGGAAGGGAGCAAGGGGGAAAAAAACAACATGTGAAAACTCTGCTACGTGATATTTGGGGGGGAAGAAAACTCAGAAATATTGTCCATCATTTTAGGAAGTATGAATATTTCTGCATATATTGCTATATTATTTGCAAGAGTAAAGCTCACAACCTGCAAGTAACGGGCTGCTGTAGATGTGTGGTCTGAGATAAACGCACAGGACACGGGCATCGCCTTACGCACTCACCTCTGTCCCAAAAGCAACAAGTGTTACCAGCGCACTCCAGTGCTCTGGAACAGGCTAACAGAAAATGAACCAGCTCAAGCTGCAGGGGAGATTTAACCCAAAAAAGTTAATTACTTGGTCAACTGGCCAAGACATGGGAGAATACCAGAAAAATTCATGGCAGGGGGGTTGGAACTGGATGATCTTTAAGGTCCCTTCTAACCCAAACCAGTCTGTGAGTCTATAAATGAGGGGTGCCCAAGGCTTTCACCACACGGTCCTTGCGTGCAGGCTGTGAGCTGACTCACCAGGACATGCTTGGGGGTTACACCTGGATATCTGGGAGGAGTCTCCAGGACAAGGACGGCCATGATTTGAGGGGGCTGGATTGCTGCACAGGCGGATTCGGGTCTGTTCTCCTCCTCCACAAGAAGCAGAGCACTGGCTCCATGTTTGCCACTGCCCCCAGTTTCCATCCACTGAAGAAAGAAAGAAAGAATGAAAAAAGTGACTTCTTTTCAGTGTTTCAGGCTGTATCAGTGATGCTTGTGTGTCACTCCTGCTTGATGGAACCAATGTGACAGAGAAGAGAAATAGCAAAAAGGACAACAAAAACACCTTACTGGGCAGGTGTGAACACTCCTCCCTTCAGAAACACCCCATCTTTAGCACTTTGTTTGTCTATCAGCTGCACTGGAGACAAGGAGCCTTCTCCAGGGGATGTTTCTGGTATAATGGTGGGGGCTTTAGCAAGAACTGGGTCCAGTTCTTCCCTTAGTCACGTTGATGAGGTTCCACTTCACAGCTGACCGGGAAAGCTTTGTACAGTGTCAACTACCTGTGTCCCTCTGCACAATCATGCAAGTCCTCCCCAGGGGCAGCACACAGAGAGGTCTGTGGTGCAGGCAGTGAGCTCAGGCTGGCTTTGGGTGGCTGCCTACGCATCGCTCTACGGGGAGATGAAATACATGACCAACCGCTGCCCAACTTCAGCCAGCTGCTCTCCCCAGGAGGTTCTGGAGAGATACCTCCTGCCAGGCTGCATCTGTTCCCTGAAACTATCAGGCTACATAGAAGATGATTTCAAAACCGAAAATTACAGAATCATAGAACATTGTGAGATGGAAGGGACCCACAAGCCCAACTCCTGTCCCTGCACAGGACAATCCCAACATTCACACCATGTCCCTGAGGGCCTTGGCCAAATGCTGCTGGAATCTTGTCAGGCTTGGTGCCATGAGCACCTCCCTGGGGAGCCTGTTCCAGTGCTCCACCACCCTCTGCCTCAAGAACCTTTTCCTCATGGCCAACCTCACCCTCCCTTTCTGGAATGAGTTACAGAAAGGTGTTTATAAATTTGTAGGTGTGCAGTAAGTCTCTGGTTTATCTGCTGTATTGCTGACACTGATCCTGAATGTTAACTTCACTGATTGCCCCTCAGTTACATATTGTCAATAAATCAATTAACTGCTTATTTTAGTTAAAGCATTGGAGCTGAGCATTCTTCCCTGTTCCTGGAATACATGATGAGAGTTCGCTGGGAGCCTCATGAACTGTACTTACTGTAAAAACGAAGCAGAATTACAAGGTGTAGGAGAGATTCCCATTTGCTATTTCCTGTTTTGAACTATTCCACCTCATTTTGGGAAAATCTAACACATGAAGTGGGAAATCATGGTAAGGTGAGAGTCATTTAACATACGTTATATATAACCTGAAGCCTTCCAGGGAAAGCTGCTCTGGATTTCTCTGTCGGCCTGAGCACTCACCGGGGCACAGGTCAGTGCTGCATCTCTGGATCTGCACGTCAGCCCCCGCACACGCCCTCCCGCCGCTGGCCGGGCGAGGATTGTCACAGGTCCGGTACCGCCTCATCTGGCCCCCGTTGCACGTTCGGCTGCAAGTTCCCCAACTACTCCATGGGCCCCAGTTGCCATGAACTGTAAAAATAAGTCAGATTTTACCTGGTTTTCTCTTAATAACAGATACTTAAAACCAGAGAGTCAAGCTAGGAAAATATTCCTGTTGGAGAGTAACTTCTTAATTTCTTTTCCCAAAAATAAGAATTTTAAAAATAGACAAACACCTAAGACAGTTCTCCAGTATTCAGTGATTTCTCAGAGTGTATTAACCATCTCCAGAGCATCATCACTCATAGGAAGGTATGCAGCAGATATCATGAGCCCAACAAGTTACTACCTGACAGTCTCCTGTGGGGGACAGGGTCCCTCTGCAGCACTTGTTGACCGGACAGTTGTGACTTCAGAGAGGTGTGTGACCTCTGACAGCCCAGCAGGACCTTATGGACCAGCTGCCACTGCTTTCTGCTCCTAATAGTTAATGTTTAGAATGTCCCAGTCACGCTGACTGATGAAGAGATGCTTCCAGTCTAGCCAGGGAGCAAATACCACGTGCCTGTGTTCAGACTCCCTGATTTCTGTGGGAGTGTGTGATTTGGGGAGGGCTTCCTTCCCCTCGTGTGTACCTACCCACCCAGGAAGTGCAGAAGCAGCCTGACCCAAAGCACTTACCTGGACAAGGATCACTGTTGCAAAAATCAATCTGTATGTCGTTCCCTTCACATTTGTGACCCCCAAACTGTGGGGCTGGGTCTGAGCAGTGGCGCATTCTCTGCCGGCTGCCTCCTCCACAGGACACGCTGCAGGCGCTCCAGCTGCTCCACGCAGCCCACTTCCCGTCCACTGGGGAGACAGGCACAGCACGGCACGGTTGGTCGCCTTCTCTGGCATTAGAAACTGCCAGGTAAATCAGTGCTACAGTGGGGAAACTGACTGCAGGATGTGATGGACTCACCAACTGCAGGAGCTGCAATAAGGCCAAGTGCTGGGTTCTGCACTTTGGCCTCAACAGCTCCTGGCAGTGCCACAGGCTTGGGGCAGAGTGGTTGGAGAGCTGCTGGGCAGAGGGACCTGGGGGTGTTGGTCACCAGCCAGCTGAACATGAGCCAGCAGAGTGCCCAGGTGGCCAAGAAGGCCAGCAGCATCCTGGCTTGGATCAGCTCATGTGGCCAGCAGGACCAGGGCAGTGATCGTCCCCCTGCACTGGGCACTGCTGAGACCGCAGCTCCAGTGCTGGGTTCAGTGTTGGGCCCCTGACTCCAAGAAGGACATGGAGGTGCTGGAGCGTGTCCAGAGAAGGGCAACGGAGCTGGGGAAGGGTCTGGAGCACAAGTGTGCTGAGTTCCCGGCTGAGGGAACTGGGGTTGTTGAGCCTGGAGAAAAGGAGGCTGAGGGGAGACCTTGTGGCTCTGGCCAAGTCCCTTGGAGGAGGGTGGAGAGAGGTGGGGGTGGGTCTGTTCAACCAAGGACCAAGGGACAGGACAAGAGGAAATGGCCTCCAGTTGTGCCCAGGGCAGTTGAGATGGGATGTGAGGAAGAATTTCTTTGCTGAAAGGGTTCTGAGGCATTGGAAGGGGTTGCCCAGGGCAGTGGTGGAGTCCCCATCCCTGGAGGGATTGAAGAGTCGTGTAGACACAGTGCTGAGGGACATGGGTTAGTCGGGGACTTGTCAGTGTTGGGTTCATGGTTGGTCGATGACCTTATAGGCCTTTTCCAATCGTGGCAATTCTGGGATTCTGTGAACATCTCAGCTACACAGGGATTTCTACACAGGGATTTCCAGGAGTGAAAGCGGGAGGAAGGCATGACCTGCCTTTGAAATAACCTGTAGGCCTGACCAGAATCATGGTCAGGGATCACTCAGCCCTCAAGCTCAGTCACTCTCACATTTTAGGTATCTGTCAGGAAGTCAAACCACAGACAAAGGAGTCCCTGAACTTACCACACTGGGCAGATGGCTGGTACGAGTGCCACCCCCAAGCCCCATCTTTACTCATGCATCCTTCTCTGGTAGCATCTGTCTGGAGATGTAACCATCACCACCACATCCCCCTCCTTCCTAACCAACCTTTGATTTACTGGCTCAGCTGTTTATAGGAGTTTTTACTAAATTATCTCACGTGAACCAGGTTTAAGCAGTTGAACAGCAGGGTCTCGGATCTCCCAAGACATGGTGACACACACTGGTAGGGGTACATCCATGTGAGCACTTGAGCTGGTGGCTGAGAAGAGGCTGATCAGTCACAAACTAGCTGTAGGCAATGGCATCCTCGGCAGCAGCTCAACGAGCAGGATAAATGTGCAACATGGAGCCCTCGACTACCACACGGTCAGTGCCCTCTTCTACCGGTTGATAGTTAGAGCAGGGACCCAGCGTAGGATCTGGCATGTGCCAAATGGAGTGTGAAGTCAGAAGGATCTGGTGTGAACTGCTGCACATTCCACTTCAGGAAATTTCCCTTCGTTATCCCTGAACTCAGCCAAATACAGAGGTCGTACCTCAAAAATGAGAGTTTTCTTATCCAGTCATGAAGGACTCGTTCAAATGTGGAAGAAAAGGAGAAATGAGTAACAGAGCCTAGGAAAATTTTTTAAAAGCTATGTTTAGGAAATGTGTGATTTAACTGCCCAGGACTTAAAATGCTCCATTTGCACAGTGGCAGGGTAAAGGAAGAGAGACAAGGACAGGAGAAGAAATCCTACCTTAGGTCTACAGAGGGATGCTAAAGATACTGACAGGGGCCAGTGAAAATAAAAGGCTCGAATGGATTTTTTTCAGGGACTACACTCTTAGAACTGGAAAGCTTTTGATAAAAATTAAGGAGAATTTGGAAAGGAAATGACAAATCTGTCATTGTTCTCTCTGTGTCCAACACATCTTACCTGGGCAGCGTCTCTTGTTGCAAACCTGCATCTGTGCATCTGAGCCCTGACAGTGCGACCCGTCGTGGGACGGAGGAGGGTTATTGCAGAGCCTCAGTCGCGTCTGAGTACCCTTCCCGCAAGTCTCGCTGCAAGGACCCCACGGCAGCCAGGAACTCCACTCACCAGCAACTGGAAAGGCAGCAGAGCTATAAAACTGTTTGAACCAGACAGCTGCTTGAACTTGGAATTACAGTTCCACAGCCAAAGGCAAAAAAAGTTTAATATTAATACGCTGTTTAATATCAATAAATGAAATATCCTGAATAAGCCCTTAAAAACCTGCATCTCCAGCAAGAGCTGAAAAAAATCTTTTGCAAAAGTGAGATTAATTCTTTCCTTTTTATTTTCTGAAAACATCACCTCACCTCACTATAAACCTGGAAGAACAGAACTGAACGTTTGCTCAAACGAGGTGTTTTCCCAAGTTACTTGGCTCCGACTGTCCTGCGCTAGGCTGAAGGTCTAGGGGAAGGGGGAGGCTGGCTGGAAGCTGGGACACAGCGTCAGGGGCTACCAGTAAGCAGGAGCCAGAACTGCTTTTGTTGCCAAGACCTAGAGGAATGAACGTCAGGCTGGTGGATGAACATTTGGCATCGTGGTGGTAGCAAAGCCAGGGAAAAAGAGAAAAAAATCAACAGAATAAAAGTGGTATTGAAGGCAACGTGCCAGTGGGGAAGGGTTATGAATGAACTACAGCCTGTCCAACGCGGGAAGTACTACCAAGACAGAAAGGAAACCTCAACAGTCAGCTAGTTAGGAGAAAGATGTGGCTGAAAATCAAACCAACAGAGGAAAATCTACAGACAATGTCTTAAATTAGTAACTACCATGTTTTACATGGCTTTTGAACAGGTGGAGGTTGGGGGGGGTTATTCATTTTAATTGGCTTTGCAGAATAGGTTTAGAGTAGCAAGTTTAACTCTGTGAGAATATGGGTGACAAGTACTGGAAAACATCAAAATACAAAATTAACATTTTTATTGGGAGGGGAAAAAAAAGAAACTGCTGAGAATATTCCTTGCACACACTTTTGTGACTTCTCTTTCCAAGAACGAGAGCTGTTCAATATATTACAAGCAACTTTAAAACAAAAGAAATAGGAGCTTAAACCTTTTATAATTTAATAATTTGAAAGAAACTGAGAGAATTCGGGTTTGGATAAAAAAAAGAAACCTACACAGGAAGCCCTTTGTGCAACTGATTTTAAACCCCTCTTCTTACCTGGGCAAGGCCTAATATTACACAGGACTGAATCCAGAGCGCTGCCATCGCAGGGCTGCCCGCCGTGCTGAGGTGCTGGGTTACTGCAGGTTCTGGTTCTGGTCCTGTTACCTTGTCCACAGCTCTTTGAACATTCTTCCCATGGGCCCCACTCCGACCAGTTGCCATCCACTAAGAAAGAGAAAATCCCACAGATTCAGTTTAAAAAAATATTTTTGTGGTATTTATTGAAATTTCCTCTTCCTTTCCACGAAAGTCAAAATGAATTCCAGCTGCTTAGAAAAATTAACCTCTCATGAAGATCTACAGATCCACGCTGATAACAGTCCATGGTTGGGCACTTAACATAAGGCACATTAAAAGTGCCAATTCATTACAAAATACCTGGACAGGGCTTGTTGTGGCAGCTGCGTGTGTCCGTCTCCGGCCCCTCACATCTCCTCCCACCGTTGGCCGGAAGCGGGTTGTTGCACTGGCGGACTCGCTCCTGAACGCCGTGGCCGCAGGTGACGCTGCACGCTCGCCACTCGAGCCACTCGGAAAACCCGCCATGCACTGCAGTGGGAAAGATGGTGCTCGGTGTGTAACCTGCTTGTAACTCTCTTCCATTGATGCAGCAAAGTGAAAAATGCATTTGAGAAGCCACACTTGGAGATCAGCTCACTTGTCAACCAAGGAACAAGGGACAGGACAAGAGGAAATGGGCTCCAGTTGTGCCCAGGGCAGCTGAGATGGGATGTGAGGAAGAATTTCTTTGCTGAAAGGGTTCTGAGGCATTGGAAGGGGTTGGCCAGGGCAGTGGTGGAGTCCCCGTCCCTGGAGGGATTGAAGAGTCGTGTAGACACAGTGCTGAGGGACATGGGTTAGTCGGGGACTTGTCAGTGTTGGGTTCATGGTTGGACTCGATCTTAAAGGGCTTTTCCAATCAAGGCCATGCTGGGATTCTGTGATTCACATCTTAATTACTGCAGAAATGTTTTACTGCAGTTCAGAGAATACTTCAGCTGCTTGGAAACAGCTATTGCTTATGCTCCTAAATGCTTTTCTTTAGAGGTACAATTAAGTTGTGTGTTCTGAGGATGGGGTCTCATTCAAGATCCTTTCATTATTATTTATGTCTCTCGCTCCCTCACACTCATCTGTCTCACAGCTGGATGAGCACGATGGAATAAAATTTAATGAAAGAGAAAGCCACTGGCATCTCACCCTAGGCTTAACATACACCTAATCCATACATGGAAGAGAAGATAAAACATCTTATCCATGAAATATGGTCAGATAAAACCTGTATCATATTTAATCACAATTACTGCTGTAATCTACCAGTTTGATAGTTGCTATCCTCTATTTTGTGCACCTACCCTGGACAGTCAGTGGCACTCTAACAAGAACAGATCCCATCATGTTCCTCGCTACACACTCATATTCAGACGTATCTTCCTTCCTTGTGGCAACGATACGCAAAGAGCCATTAGACAGGACGGTCACTCGCTCGTCGCTCACAACTGGGTGGCCTTGGCGGGACCATTTGATGGTTGGAGGAGGTTCCCCAGTTGCCTGGCAGTTCAGCATTGCTGTGGCACCAGCTTCAAGAACCGTCCCTACAGGTTCAACAGTAATGACTGGAGGACCTGAAAGAGAAAGGTTTCTTTAGGCAACAGCACATGGTTACAGTTTTTTCATTGTATTGACTATAAAGGTCTGGTCAGAATGAGGGCAAAAAAAAAATCTTAAGTCAGTTTACTTTGATTAAAATTATTATTGTTGATTTCCTACTGTCAAAAGGTGGGATATGTTGCAAGTTAAAACGACAGTGACAGGCTATTTTTAATAGGTAGCAATCTGAGGACCAAAGTTGGGATTGAGGCCTGACTCTATGAGCACACAGTCTTCTCTCTTGCTAAAACGTGTGGCTCTCCATAAAACCCGCAGGAAGATGCTATTAACCATCTCCATGAGACATAGTAACAGATCCGTACTGCTTGAGGCTACAGCAGAAAGGGGATGGTCAGAAATTCTAAGGCTAGTGAAAAAATATTTCTAAAATATTATTTCTGCCAAAATTAAAATATTGTCAGTGACAGCTGGGATTAATCTCATGGAACTTTCTTAATTTAAAAGTTAACAGTTTAGTTTAATACAGTTGCACAGACATCCTCTCTAGTCCACTAAGAGAAACCAGCCCTTTCAGAAGGACAAGAAACCAACTTAGAGATGGTTCCAACTCTCTCCATGCTCCTCTTTGACCTCGGTCACTAGCTTAGACTAGACTATTAAATATTAATGATGAAAGATGAGCTGAATGTTAACCTACAGCGCAGTGCCCAACCTCCAAAATGTCAGTGGGAGCTGCATACACCCATCCAAAGGTAGGCTATGGCTCCAACCTAGCGGCATGAAACGCAGCGCTTTGAGCCTTACTCTGCAGTGTCAGCGTCAGACTGCGTTCCACCACACCCGCATCGTTGGTAGCCACGCACTTATAGTCACCAGCATCTTCATTCTACAGAGCAAAAAGCAAAGAGTCACCACGTATGTCATGTCATGTCTCTTCACTGTGAGGGTGGTCAGACACTGGAACAGGTTGCCCAAGGAAGTTGTGGATGCTCCTCCCTGGAAGTGTTGAAGGCCGGGCTGGATGAGGCTTTGAGCAACCTGGTCTAGTGGAAGGTGTCCCTGCTGCTGGCAGGGGGGTTGGAACTGGATGAACTTTAAGGTCCCTTCCAATCCAAACCAGTCTAAGATTCTATGTCATGAGGGTTTCCATTTACAGTCCATCTCCTCTCAGTGAATTTCCTACCACACAACACGGCGTGCCCCGTTAGATTCTAGAGCACCTCCACATTTTGCCTTTATTAACACTAAACTGATATTCTGAATTATTTTTATTATTCCATTTTTTATTTCCTTCAGCTCCTTAATGCTGAGGATCAAATTTTTTATTTTTTATTTTTTTTAACTGAAACTCAAGGAGCTATTGTTTTTAACCCCACTTCAAAATGCAGACGTGAGTTTATCGGGGAAAAAAAAAACAGGTCTTGCCATTCATATTAGGAATTTAGGTGCCAAGAGATTTGCACATGGAGAACCCAGCTGCTTTTCAGCTGACCTGACTTTGTAGAACCCAGGCTCTTTTAAGGTCAAAAGCAAAAGTCTCATTTAATTGGGCACAGCCAGGATTTCACACACCAGTGATGAGCACGTAGATTCAGTTCTTCTGACAATTAGAGACAACGACAGCCCCCTGGAGTCTTTTTATCACAATAATTTGAGCCTAATTCCAGTCTGAATTAAAACAACATTTGTTAAAGGTAAAAGCAAAAGTGGATTAAATGTCTAGCCTCGATCTTTCAGAACGCCGTGATCTGGAATACCGTTATTAGTCAAGTACAATGCAGAAACACATGGCAGGAGCCCCGTGACTCACCACAGTGCCATAGATGGCCAGAGAACCATTGTTAAGCTGTCGGATCCTGTTGCTAATCTGAACGCCAACTCCTTTTTTGCTCCACTGGATGGTTGGAGGTGGATCTCCTCTGACTTCACAGTTCAACATAGCGTTGCCACCCAAGGGCTCAATTCGGCTCGAGTGGTAATCCCCCTTGAAGACTGGAGGTTCTGAAAAAACAAGCGGTGGTAGAGAAATAGCAGAGTCAAAATAAAATACCCTTAATTAAATTGTTGGCAGGGATCACTCATCTCTGACTTTCTGAAGTGTGAATTTCAATCTGTTTATTTTTCCCATTTCCTGGGCTGCACCCAGAGCAGCGTGGGCAGCAGGTCAAGGGAGGGGATTCTGCCCCTCTGCTCCGCTTGCCTGAGACCCCACCTGCAGTGCTGCCTCCAGTGCTGGGGCCACCAACAGCAGAAGGACATGGACCAGTTAGAGTGAGTCCAAAGGAGGCCACGAGGATGATGCGAGGGCTGGAGCAGCTCTGCTGTGAGGACAGGCTGAGAGAGCTGTGGCTGTTCAGCCTGGAGAAGAGAAGGCTCCGGGGAGACCTTCTAGTGGCCTCCCAGTACCTGAAGGGGCTCCAGGAAGGCTGGGGAGGGACTTTGGACAAGGGTAGGGAGTGAGAGAACAAGGGGTGATGGCCTGAAACTGGAAGAGGGGAGATGGAGATGAGATGTGAGGAAGAAATTCTTTGGTGTGAGGGTGGTGAGACACTGGCCCAGGTTGGCCAGAGAAGCTGTGGTTGCTCCTCCCTGGAAGTGCTGAAGGCCAGGTTGGATGAGGCTTTGAGCAACCTGGTCTAGTGGAAGGTGTCCCTGCTGATGGCAGGGGGGTTGGAACTGGATGATCTTTAATGTCTCTTCCAACCCAAACTGTTCTATGAGTCTCTGATTCTACTATCAAAACAGATGTCTAGTGTGAAACTGTCCAACAGTGACCACAACTACTGTTACTTTACGTACCTTTGACATACACAAACCCAATGGCTTTGATTGAGCCAACGGTGTTTTCTGCTGTGCACACATATGTCCCAGAGTCATCTTTCGATACTCTTTCGATGACAAGTTCACTGTGTCCATTTACATCATCATATTGTGCTAAAGGGAGAACAGACAGTAAAGATTCAATGATTTTACAGGTATTCACCTGTCCTGTTTCGCTAGGATAGGGTTAATTGTCTTCTTAGCAGCTAAACCAGCTGTGTTCTGGGTTTGGTATGGGATTTGTTATGAGAAGAACGCTGATCACATACCAATGTTTTTAGTTATTACTGGAAGACAAAGGACATTTCTAGCTTCCTTGTGTTTCACTGGTCTGCAGGTGCAAATGACTTGGGGGGAGCACAGTAATTAGCAAACCCAAGTCAGCATTTGGAGCTGCCAATGGCACATTCCATATCATACAATGTCATGTTCAGTACTTTAATGAGGATTGACCAGAAAGCTCTGGGATTCTCTCGGGGATTACTCGGGCTCGCTTTTCTGGGATTGTGGTTTGGGGACTGTGCTCCGGGATCACTCGCCAGGGAACAGGCTGGGCATCGGTCAGTGGGTGGTGAGCAACTGCACTCATTTCTATATTATATTACTGCTTTTATTGTAATTGTTATTTTAATTAATATTTTATTTCAATTATTAAATTGTTTTCATCTCAACCCATGAATTTTCTCACTTTTACCCTTCTGGCTCTCTCCCTCGTCCCACTGGGGGAAGGTCAGCGAGCGGCTGCTTGGGGTTTGGCTGCCGGCCAGGCTAAAACCAGCACAGCATCCCAGTTAGTTGTACGTTGTAAGGCTGTCTGAATTACAGTGCTGTTCAGCCACACAGCCCAGTGGTGCTGTGCCATTTCATTTCTGCAACACCCCAGCAATGCACAGACAAGTCACTGCTAGGACATTTGCCCACATGAATGTACTCACTTAATTTTCCCTTAATTTCAAGTTTTGTATATCTGCATGCTATGAATCGCTGAGGTTTTCTCCATATTTAAAAGAAATTGCATTAGATGTTGGGTGCTGAGTAAATATCATCAGATGCTGGATGTTTTTAATGTGTTACATTATTGGCTACAGAAGAGGAACAATTTCTTAATTATTTTTTTTACAGCTCTGTCTCAGAGGCAATTTATTTACGGGATTGCATAATACTGAACATCATCTTCACACAATCACAACCTAACAAGTTTGTTCCCTCTGGATTTTTTTTTTCCTTATCTAAACTAATTAACTAATTCCTTATCTAAATTAATTAACTAATCTGAACTAATCACAATGCTGCGTGGGGGAAGACAACTCTAGAGCGGAATGGCCAGTAAAGACCAGTGTTACCCACCTGGAATGATGTTATTGTTAAAGGTCCATGTTATTTTGGGTACAGGTATCCCAGTTGCTTTGCAAGTTAATCTGAGCTGTTCTCCTTTAGTCAAAGCTATATCTCCAGGTAGTTCAGTAAAAGCTGGAAGCACATGAACTATCAGGGTGACGGTGTGTGTGTCTTCTCCAGCAGCATTGTTAGCAATACAGGTGTAACTGCCAGAATCTTCAGGCTGAAAGAAATCACGTTGGGGAAATTTCAACTGTGATATATCCACAGCAGTACCACTTGTAATGATAAGAGAATCTCAAAAGGTTCAGAACAAGCATTCAGTAGAAATGCTCATCTGAACTCTTGCACTTCCTCTACATTTGGAAAATGACTTACATTTCTTTTTGTCCTTCCTGAGAATTTATCACTACAAATTTTTCACAGATATTTTACTCCTCAGTGGAAAATGAAACTTTTATAAAGACTTTGGAACTTTAAGAACAGGAAAACAAAATAAAAGACTATTCCAGAAGTGGGTGAAAACAAAGAGAAGCAGGGTCTTATTACTGCCAAACCTGTCAAGTCATAGCTTAGATTTAGGGAACTTACAACAACATTGTCCAAAACGAGGTCTCCATCTGGCACAGCCCGGTATTTTCCTACTATCTCTGTTAACAGTGTATTGTCCTTCTTCCAGTTTATTGTTGGTGTTGGAATTCCCTCAGCCACGCAGGACAGAACAGCCTGGGAGTCCTCCGTGACTGTGTACTGCGCCTCTGTACTGCGGATCTTGGGTGGAACTGTGAGAAGGTTTCAATGATTAAGAAGATTTACCTCTATATATTTTCCAGGCACAACTGTAAAAGCATAACAGCACTGCACCGAGGAAACCACTGCCTGGATCTTCTATATTGTTCAGCAGCTGAGGGAACTGGGGTTGTTGAGCCTGGAGAAAAAGAGGCTGAGAGGAGACCTTCTGGCTCTGTCCAAGTCCCTTGGAGGAGGGTGGAGAGAGGTGGGGGTGGGTCTGTTCCACCAAGGAACAAGGGACAGGACAAGAGGAAATGGCCTCCAGTTGTGGCCAGGGCAGTTGAGATGGGATGTGAGGAAGAATTTCTTTGCTGAAAGGGTTCTGAGGCATTGGAAGGGGTTGGCCAGGGCAGTGGTGGAGTCCCCATCCCTGGAGGGATTGAAGAGTCGTGTAGACACAGTGCTGAGGGACATGGGTTAGTCGGGGACTGGTCAGTGTTGGGTTCATGGTTGGACTCGATGAGCTTAAAGGGCTTTTCCAGTTGAGGTAATTCTGGGATTTTGTTTCTTGTCTCCATCAATGACATGCCAATAAGCATGCCAGAGAAACGTAAAAGACTGGTAACAGCTTAGAAACCAAGGTAAGGAAATGTAATGTTCTTTCTACATTCAAGCAACTGGCTGTTGTTACAACCCAATAAAGCTCACCCAGTAAGCAGCACAATTTCCCTTAGGTCCCAGCTCCTTTCCCTCTGCTGTGGTAACACACGTTGCTTCTGTCCAGTCCCACTTACCGTGCACAGTGAGCTCCATGCCAGAACTGCTGGACCCTGCCAGGTTTGCCGCTATGCACGTGTAACGGCCGGCGTCGCCAGGCTCTACAAACACAATCTGCAGAGCACCAGTGCTAAGAATTCTTCTTCTCATGGACTCGGTTATTTGCTGTCCATCTTTATGCCAGCTGATCTCTGGCCCAGGGTAGCCTTCAGCCTCACACTGTAGAGTGACAGACTGATCAACAGGAACAACATATTCCTCGAGGTGGGACTTGATAACAGGAGGAACTGAAAGGAATGAAGAAAAATTTTAAGAATTGGATGTTTTAAGAAGCAGGGAATGCTTCAGTTCTTAGTGAAAATAAATCTAAAAGCGTATTTTGATCCTAAAGTAGACACACAACTAAAGAGAATAAACTTCCTGGGCTCTATTCAGCATCACATCGAATAGGGAAGCATTTGGTTCATTTGCTCCGAATGAGGTTTTGACTAACAGAGAGCGCACACAGGTTTCTTGTCTGTAAATCGCTACTGCAAGAGTTTAAAAGATGATTTACCTTGAACTTTCAGTTTGATCTTCCCCAGAGCAGTGCCAGCTGGATTTTGAGCAACACACATGTAAGTGCCAGCATCTTCAACAGCTGCTTTTGCAATCTGTAAACTGCCACTGGGAAGAACCATATAACTGTTGCCTAAAACAAATACAAGCAAAGTATTGGTTTGTTTTTTTGTTTTGAAATGAATGGGTTCCTTATATCTAAGGTTGAACATTCAAAAAAGAGTAAGTTTCCGAGTTACAGCACGTAGGCTGGAGGGACAGGCTTTAAGAGGATACCTGTTGTGACGATATTGATGCCCTCCTTTTGCCACGTTATTACAGGTCGAGGTGTACCCGTCGCTTCACACGGCAGCAGAATGGGATTGTTCACAATGACATCCAGTGCCCCTGGCTGAGTCTGGATAACTGGTGGTTCTGTGTAATGAAATAAAAAGGAAAAGGCAATAGGTTTAACCTTTAAGGCTAGAAAATACTAAAACTGCATGACCTGAGAGCCTGAGGAGGCTGAAGCAGCACTGGCTGTACTCTGCCATCCTTACAAGGAGCTCAGTGGAAGTGCTTGTAAACATAACAACATGCTCAGCATGAGTATGGCTACACAATACGGCCTTACTCCACGCAATGTGTCATCACAGATACATTTTAACTTACCAAAAGCAAAAAATCTTACAAAAATAAACTACAGTAGCATGGACTGGGGGGCTCCATCCAAGGAACCAGAGTTGTAACCCGCAGAGCGGTGACTTTGTGAACAATCAGTGCATCCACAAGACAATTCAGCAGAGCAAGACACCACCTGTGATGGTCCACTCTGGCCTCACCATTACCCTGCAGTGTACGTCTGTATGAAATGGGCAATGTTTACTGACAGAATGCCCTTTCTTTTCAGCTTCCCATCTTACCCTGCACGTGAAGAGTGGCATGTCGATGGGCTGAGCCAGCCGCGTTCCGGGCCACGCAGGTGTAGCGCCCCGCGTGCGCTAGCTGAGCCGCGGGGATCTCAACAGCACCTGCAGCAGAGAGATGCTTTACAACATACAGCAGCATCCCCTATTCACAGGAAAACTCTCTCAGAGCATCCATCTTAAGAGATGTCTTTATTTTAATTCTACGAGGTTGGAGAAGGGTTGTTTAGGGGATTGTTTGCATTTATTTGGTTAATTCCTTCTCGATGCGCACACTTGCACCCTCTCACTGTTTCTCTGCAGCTGAGCTCCAGTCACACACAGTACCTGAAGAGAGAATTCTGTAGCCATCTCCTCTGGGAAGCAACTTTATGCCATTTTTGGTCCAATGAACTGAGGGGACAGGAACCCCTGATGCAGTGCAGGAGATTACTACTGGAGACAGCTTTGTTACCAAAAGGTCTGTGGCTTCATCTGCTATGGATGGGGGCACTAAAAAATGAAGATCAGTGTAAAGGTTAATTGCCTATTTTCATTTTTATGAATTCTTGGCAATAACTTGTCTTTCTTGGGAATACCAGAAACTTATGGATATATCAGTATCATAAATGTATAATATAAAAATCTCATCTTAACACTGGAATGCCCCAAAGAAATTCTGGGTGCTGTACACATGCTATAGCAATATCTCCTCTACCTTGAACAGTGAGTGCAACTGCTCTTCGATCTTCTCCTGCCTCGTTTGACACAAAGCACTCATAGACAGCAGTGTCATCCACAGTGGGGGAAATGATTACTAAGGAACCTGAAGATAGAAGCCTGAACAAAGGAAAGAGAAGAAAGTAAAAGCCATTGAAATACTTCTGTTCTTCTCAGGTAATCAGACCACTGAATTTGCTGGCTATACAAGATTACATTTAAGCACGGATATATTTTTAAAGTGTTAAAATCATCCCTGAAAACTTTAACCCCACAGTGAAAAGAAAAAACATCTCTCACCTGTATGTATTCTGGTTCTGGTCCATGCTAAGCAAATGCCCATTCTTTTTCCAGCTAATTGCTGGTCTGGGAATTCCAGTGGTTTCACAGGGCAGAGTGGTCTGCACATTGACAGTAACTGTAATATTCATGTGTCCAGGAGCAATAGTAGGAGGAACTACAGACAAACAAAGCCTAATTACTCACAATAATTAAATACACATGTACACACACACCTCTCATACCTATATACGGAGAGCTGAACTGGCTGAACACATTTACTTGATTATAGAGTAAGTTGACAGTAGTAAGTATGTAGCATGGGATGTATCAATTCTTTCTAGTTCCAGTGCACAAAGAATAAATATATTCTTTAATGAACATTTGGGTTGTATTCCTAAGGCTGTAATTTATTTTTTTTTTCACCAAAGCAGCCAAAAAGGAGCTAAACTTAAAATTGCATCTAGCAGAACAAGAAAAATTATGTAAGTGGACTTTAGACTTATAAAAACACATATATTTATCTAAACTGCAAACTTTTACCAAGAACCTGCAGGTCAATTTGTTTGCGTTCAGTGCCAGCTGTATTGGTTGCCATACACACGTATCTTCCCGTGTCAGCCACGTGGGCTGAGTGGATGTGTAGAGATCCATCCTCTAACATGGAATATCTGAAACAAAGACATGGGTTTTTTTTCCCTACTATCCAATCCACAGAACCATAGGCTATCCTGGTAGTGCAGAAGGAAAAGATGACTCAGGGTACACAGCAAACAGCCTAAACACGTCGTGTCTTCATTTGGACACAGAGTTTTCTCATTTATTGCATTTATTCTGACTTCACTTTTTCCCAGCACATCCATTTTCCAGAGAAATGATGAAATCTAGCTGACATAGTGATGCTACAGAAATGATGACAGATTTGTAGAAAAAAATCTAAAAGCTCTTTTTTACATTTTCTCATTATCCTTAAAAAACTGTAATTAATACTTGTACATTTTCTTTTTTCTTTGAAATATAACTGAATTCTTCAGCATTTGCTCAGTTCTAGAAAATGCCAAACTACTTCCCCTTAAAATAATCATAGGTAACTAAATAATGACAGAAACCATTCACTATAATAAAAGTTGATAGTAGAATGTGTACAGTAAGTTTTATGTATTAGAAACTATAGAGTACACTGAAGTAGCTTTTAGTCTGCATGGAATTGCTTGGCTTCATCCCAAAACTCCACATATATATAAAAAAAATAATTTTATGGTTACTGTTCAAAATCTTTAATATCAGAAGAATTACTATTACATTGGTTGTCAAAGGAGTTTTCTTCTCCTTCTTAACAATAAAACGATGAAATCTTTGGTATTGCTACTTCTCTATAGAACAACTTCTTTGTATTACTGTTTCTATCACAGTATTTTCCACATTTGCATCTATTTGAGACGACAGTACAAATATTAGTTCTGATCTGTGAAAACAAAACTAATTTACAAGTCAGAGATGTCTAATCAAGCTTTCTGTAATTAATATATTCTTAAAAAATAATGAAGAATGTTTCTTTAAAAAAAATTAATGAAGAATATTGATGCTGATTTCTGCACAATACCTTGTACGGTTTCCAGTAAAAACAGCCCCATCCTTCCTCCATGTAATTCTTGGGGCTGGTACTCCTTCTGCAACACACTCCAGCAGAGCAGAAGTATTTACACGCACAACAGCAGTCTGAGGACTGCTTTGGATTGTAGGAGCCACTGTAAAGGGAAAAATCACTGATGATGTAAGAAAATAACTACACTGCCATGACTGAAACTTAACACATGACAACAGATGCAGCAAGAGGTATGGGGATCACTGCAAACATAGAAACAGGTTTCTTACCCTTTTGTGTAGTGCATGATAATCACCACGGTGCAGCAGGGAATGAAAAAGAAAGTTTCTCTAAATGCACTGGAAAGATCATCTCTGCAAGTTACTGCAAAGGTTCTATAAACTGTATATAAAGGTTGCCCAAGGAAGTTGTAGATGCCCCCTCCCTGGAAGTGTTGAAGGCCAGGTTGGATGAGGCTTTGAGCAACCTGGTCTAGTGGAAGGTGTCAGTGCTGCTGGCAGGGGGCTTGGAACTAGATGATCTTTCAGGTCCCTTCCAATCCAAACCATTCTATATAAAGGTTCTATAAACTGTACCTATAGCTAAAGCAGTAAAAGAGTTCAGCACATTGAATTCAGCAAAATAAGGTTGTGGTGATACCCTTGCTTCCTAATTATAAATTGAGCAGAGAGAAGAATTTTAACTGGATGGGTAGGGACAGTCATTGGTGGGGGCAGAGTATAATGCAGGTCCATAAGACTGGGTTGTGAACAGAACAGGAATAGGAAAATGTTCCTTATCTTCACCCGAGTGTGAGAACAGAATAGTTTCTCAGCAGACTAGATGTGAGAAAACAAATAGATTTAAAATGAAATTCAGGTCTATGGTAGTTCAGGAGATGCAAGCCCTATCTTCCTGCTACCTCCTGCTTACAGGTGCGGAGAAGAAGCCACAGTTTTAAAGTAACTTACAAAACTGGTGGCCAAGCCAGCTATGAAACCTAGCACCCCAAAGTGCCAGCCCAATGCTTTTAAGAATTTCTCCCAATTTGTCCAAGAGCCTTTCTCAGCCCTGGATCTGGGTGTTCATTCTGGATGTATCCTGACTCCAGACCAAGAGCATGGCTAGATGCACAGCACTCTCCTTTAGCAGACAGCACAGAGAGGTGGAGAGGGAGCCCTGGTGAGTCCCCAGCAGGTCCTTCAGTGTGGGGGACAACTGTGGACTTAGCTGGTGGCACACATGAGGTAATACACATGGACCTGCAGTTTAGACACAGCCTAAGTGGCCAACACCTGGCTAGAAAGAGACGACTAATGCTTCTTCCTTTGAACTCCTGCAGAAATACCAGGCAAAGATCAAAATGCACAAGACTTGATCCACGATTTTACCATGTACTGTCAGCACGAACTCCCTGGTCATTTCTCCTGCGACATTACTGGCCACACAGGTATAGCTTGCTGTATCGCTGAGGTCGGCATTATTGATCTGCAGGTATCGCCCACTGGACAGGATCCGAACTCGAGGAGTTCCCTACGGGGGAAAGAGAGAGAGAGTTGGACAAGTTTAACTTCACCCTTGTTCTCTTTATTAAGACAGAACAATCTTTCATTGTAAGGTAATAAAAGTCATGAAAGAAACCCAAAGATAAACAGGGGACTGAATTAACTGCTGGCTTAACTTTGTTCACATCTGTGAAGATAATAGGGTAAAGAAAGTTTTAAAAAATTCTCACTGCTTAATGGTTCCTCCTTTAAACCCCCTCCTGGGACTCATGCTGGTTAAAACAGCTTTTTGGGTTACACAGCCAAAGGGCTTCTTTCCAGTTTTTATGGCAAGGGGCAGCTAACAGCACATGATTAATTAATATATATTTTTTTAAATCCACACACACTACAGGCAGAAGAGATACAAGTTTCTCTACATTGTTCTGCAAACATCAGCCTTGATCAGGTGGGATCCAGCATAAACTTAGCCTCCTATGTTCACTAACCAGCACTTCTGAATATGAAGACAGCACTGTTCTCAGCTCTACAGTGACTCTAGAGCACCTGCTAGGGAGCCCTTTGAAGTCAAAGGTTTTCTACCACAAGTAGTCTGGAGCAGATCTGCATGACTGACTGACAGTGACATACCAACTATGAGTGTTCAAAAACCTGACTGGGTAAAAAACAATAGAAAAAAACCCCAGAAACTCAAATTTTTCCAGTATGTGCTATTCACACTTTGGATGCAATGGAAAGCTGACATTCCCACCTGCTCTTTGGCTAGAAGATCTGAGGACAGCAGCTGCAACAGAGAGGTGAAACTCCTCCTGTTCTGCACTGCTCTGCCCTGGTACCCTGGTCTCATACTAGGCACCAACTCAGCAAGTCTGCCAGTGCAGAATGAACAGCAGTGCTGGAGCCTGACCGGTGAAACGATTCACCACCACAGTGGATTATAGATTTGGGGTAATAACTGGTGTTTCCTGCCGAGCACACAGCCTGTGCTATGGTTTCTAAACACAGCACAGCAGCACAGAGATGACAAAAGGCAGGCAATGAGACAGGCAATGAAGCTCTCACTGACTTATGCTCTACTCAAGGTGTGCCAGAAAACCAATCTTTGAAAAAAGACAAATTCAGCAATTCTTTTAATGTTTGAATAAAGCCAGATAAGGTCAAGATGCTCCTACCTACTTCTTTTCTTAACACTCAATGTGCATTTCCAAATCAGTGAAAAGTGTAAGGACTCTGACTGTCAAAGCTGCCACAGACCAGATCTTTCTATAGCTCTGCTCCCACAAATGGGGGTGCTGCACATTCCAACATTCAACATGCAGAGGGATAGAGTAGACCTCAAAATGTCTCCCTCACAGTGGGAGACAACAAAGCCAGGAGGAATGACACCCTCCACCACATGGAGGTTTCAGAAAAAGTGGTGATGATTTAAATTGAAATAACCCCGCAGCCTGAAAACCTGACTTTCTCTAATCCTCCCTTGTCACTGTGAAACTCAGTTGTCCCAAGATAAGGAGGATGATGTGCCACAGAGCACCTCTCTTTCAAGAAGAGCTCTGTCCCAGCAGCTCAGCATTAGCAGGCTATTACAATTCTTTGAGGTTGAGAAAGCAACCAGGCACTCAGGAGGACACTAGGGTTCTCTTGATATCTGAAGTATACATTTATATAAGCTAAGCTGAAGAATAAAAAGGATTGTAGGGAACAGCATAAACCTGTCTACTACTTAAAACTACACATGACAAATTAAGAGTCCCATGTCTGAATTGAATTTATAACCTAAATTTAGTGCTGGGGAAGAGCTGACTCTAGAGACTGACATTCCCTACTCTATTAGAAATCCAAAGGCAGGGGATTGACCATATTGCACAAGTAAGATGCCTCAGCCCTCGCACACTGACATGAATTCACAAGGTAAGAGGAGAACTACACATGCCAAAAGTTAATTCACAGGTTTTCAGCTGCGTGCCCATGTCTATCACGGTGTTCCCCTTCTGCTTTGTTTTCTGGTGAATATTTGTTAACAGTGGCTTCTTTTAATGATTTATTTTCATTAAGTATTGCTTTTAAAACACAAGCTCTCCAAGGAAAAAAAGCATTCACATACTTAACTTCCAAGCCTTGTTAAACCTTGCATTCATTAAACAAAAATAATCTCTACCCAATTAAAGAACTGACCATTCAGAAGAGTGTTTCCCTTACACTTGTTTCTAGCTCTTCTGCTATATTCAAGGTCACATTCCCCAGCAGCACTCAGTCAG
The DNA here is from genome assembly GCF_000700745.2 of Antrostomus carolinensis. Classification (NCBI taxonomy): domain Eukaryota; kingdom Metazoa; phylum Chordata; class Aves; order Caprimulgiformes; family Caprimulgidae; genus Antrostomus; species Antrostomus carolinensis. Next base: position 8,055 of record NW_010311351.1, on the reverse strand, counting down.
ACATAATTGCCCACCATATTCTTACTTTTTCCACTAGAATTTCATTCTTCTAAATTTACAATAGAGAAAGAGGGAATGGCAGGTCAAGAGGGAAAGCAAGTAAGCAGGACTTCAGGTGATTGCTATTGACAGACTACAGTTAAGGGAGATACAATTCATAAGCTGAATTTGTTTCCTCTTTATTAATGAATAAAGATAAATTAAGGGAAAATTATCAATTAAATGAGTTCAATTAATAACTGAACTTAAATTGTTCAGTTGGAAAAAAATCTGGTTTCTGAGTGATCCCAAGGAAGAGGATGAGAAATAAAAAATTCTTTCTGTATAAACTATCCTCATCTTGCTAATTGTCTCTCAACCAGCAAAGACTCTATGCCTTACACATCACACTACATGGAATTCTGAGTGAAAAAGATGCATCTGATACACAACTGTGGTGATTAGCAAACCATTTTCTTTTCTTTTCTTTTTTTTCCAACGTTAAGAATTGTAATTCCTTTCTAAATGCTACTAGAATATGAGGATGCATAATATACCCAAAGGAAACATATAGTGTAGTCTTTTCTCAGCTACCTTTCCTGGGAAGCCATTCAGGAGTATACCGAAGGCTTCTAGGATTGTTCAGAGGATCCAGGAGGAGCAAGGGATCCCCCTAAAGGAAAAAAGAACAAGTAACAGCGGGATGGCCACTTCACATGCTTGCTAGCTTCAGGTTCTCAGTCAGGACTAACTGCATTGGTACTGGGGCTACTCAGCTTCTCTGGAATTCAAGGCACCATAACTTGGACTGCACTGAAGGGGCAAGTGAGCAGAAAAAGAAACCTCAAGCACTGTGTGTAAAAAATAAAGGGAGCAAAAGACTAGTACAAATAATGTAACCACTGTACCTCTAGAAGTTCTCCATTCTTAAGCCATGAGATTGTCGGAGGTGGCACAGCATCTGACTTGCATTCCAGTAGAACTTGTCTGTTCTGCAACACGGTGAGGTCCTGTGGACCACTGGTACCAGCAATGTTAGGAGGAACTGTCAGAAAAATTCAGAAAAAAAATAAACACCACACACAGGAGCTACCACTAAAATTATTCATTGAAAATTTCCAATTCATTTCTTCAGTTTAAAACAAAGGCAAAGCTACAGTGCCATTAATCAGCTCTAGTTTTCAATGCCTGTGCTAAATATATCACATTTGTTTAGCTGGTCAACCTGCCTCCTAACTCACATGCTGGAAACTACTGTGACAGAAATTAATTTAAAGTTCATTCTCAGTGAGATACCAGCATCTTAAGCCAGATGGGGCAGAGATCACTGAAGTTTCAGAAACTGCTCATTGATACACATGGAAACAACAATATTCAAGAAACCTGTAGAAGTCCCATTTATACTTCCTTTACTGTCATTAAATTTTATGTATTCATTTCTAAATACATTTCTTACCTTTTTCTACTGAAAAACTAAGATTATAATAGATATCAGTGTATTTTACATCCTTTCTCAGTAATCACAGTAACTCAATACAACTGAATACTGATATCTATAACCTTCCTATGTATCCAAAATATAAGAGTTGGAATTATAACAGAAATCGGTTGCATTTGGTGGAACTTTCCCTTTGAATTGTGTATCATGTTCAGAATAGTTACCCTTATTCAGACATGTTAATTATGATCATATGGTGTAATATAACTTTCTCAAAATATCTAATATTTCTTCTAGTAACACACAGCTTGTTAAATGAGATACTGATGTGTACCTTAATGAAACCTTAGTTTACAGTTTGAAGGAATAATTTTTTTTCCTAAATTAAACTTACCATGCACTCTTACTAAATATTCCTTATCGTCATCTCCTGCTGGGCTAGAGGCCAAGCAGGTGTATCTTCCTGTGTCCTCCACCTACAAACACATGAACAACTTCAGCAGAAACCTCAGAATATGGGAGTAATTCAGAAAAACTCTGAAATACAAACATTGACAGCAACATATAACAGGCAGCACTTAAATACAAACACAAGAGATAAGGAATGCCTGAAAATAAACTAATGAAGTTCTTGAAAATATCTTTATTTTGCCACAGTACAGAGATGGCTTAGGAGTTGCTGATGGCAGGGGGGTTGGAACTAGATGATCTTTAAGGTCCCTTCCAATCCAAACCATTCTATGATTCTATGAGTTGCAGGACCCCATAACATCTCTCTGGGTAACGTGTGTCCAGCAAGACCCCTTCTCTTGGTGATGCTTTTTGCAACAGCTAATCAAAAAGATGGAAGTGGCTACAGGTACCCATCGAAGCAAGGGTCAGTTCTGGGCACTAAGGAAATCTTTGTGTGCACATATACTCATTAATACCTTGATGCTTTCTCCTTCCTGTAAACTCTACATTGTAAAGACAAGAAGTGTTTGCTTTACAACCAACACGAGCAGCGATCAGACCTGAGCCCTGTCCCACTTCTGTTGGGTGAATTCAGTCTGGCTGTCCACAGCTGAAAACAGCCTTACTTTATTGGTGCAGGTTTTTACAGGTTCTTTTTCCTTGGACTCTTTTATGGTCTATTGTCTTTATTTATTTTTTCTTAACTTGCACACAGAGGACTGCAAACACAGCTTTTCTCTGTCATCTATGGTTTATATATGTGATAAGCAAATGGATATTAGGAAAATCTGAGCTAATGGAAAGAGGAGAAAGGCCGAGAAGGAACTATAAAACATGAAAGAAGAAAAGCAAGAGACAGTAACAAGAGTCAAAAAGGTAGGAAATGAACAAGAACAGATTACAGACATAGACTAAAACCAGAAATAGCCCCAGAAAAAGATGAGTCCCTAGCACTGATTGTTCTGCTTTGTAACAAGAAGCATCAGTAAATAAAAAAATTACAGAAGTCTGAAATGAACTTGAAGTAATAATGCTCAGAAGAGGCAGAAGTGCTTGGGCACTCTCAACCCAAGTATTACTGCTTGTTTTGTATAGGAAACTCCAAGACAAGGCTTGGAAAAGGTATTCTCCAACTGCAAATGCAGGTGGATGATTCTATAGAGGCTTTGTAGGACGTTTCTTAGGATAGTACTAATAGCAGGCAGTTCTGCACACCTCTCCAGGGTTTGCAAAACTAAGTTTATTTTGAAATAAATACTTCACCTGAGCACTGGTTATTCGAAGGACCTCTCTGAGGACATGAACATTATCGTTCTGCAGAAGCGGGCGCCCATCCTTCATCCAGGAGATTTTGGGGACTGGAACGCCAGAAGAGATGCAGAGAAGTTCAAGAGGGTTGTTAATGACGACAGAGAGCTCTTCTGGTTGGTCTGAACCATTGATGTGAGGTGGCTCTGTGGAGGGAGAAACATTTGAGTTCTTTATTGACTCAAAAAGCCTATAAAATCTGATACACAGTCTAGTGGTTAGAGTTTGTAGAATTAGTCTACATTAGCGTTATTTCTGACTGCTGCATGAACTTACTGAGTATTTCAAGTCATTTCCATCTGCCTCTGTCTATTAATTTGCATATTTTATGAGTTGGAATTACTAGTTAGAAAATGCTTCCATAATCTGAGGTAAAACATATAATATCCGTGAATATATTTATTAGCCCTTTAGCTGTTGTGCTTTCAGCTATGCCTTCAGCTGTGCCATCACCTTGCCAAGCTGAATTTCTACTAACCAAAGTCATTCATTTAAACCAAATTACTTTGTAAATTAGCTTACTATTAATTATAGAGTATTTCAATACTCTAGAAACAGGAAAAAATATATACTGTATTACACATTCCCACATCTTTAGGTATCTTCCATTTCCTTACTTCTCTCATTTATCACAGGAAGTGTTTCTTGAAAATACTCCTTATCCCTAGAGGTTTTTTAATTGTCCTGGGTAGATATTCATTTACTGCTCCCATTTTGTCCAACTGAAAGGTTAACACCTACCCAGCACTTCCAGGGAGAAGTGCTTGCTGGTATCTCCAGCTTCATTGGATGCAACACAAGTGTATTTGCCCGTGTCACCAACTTCTGCTTTTACAAAATGAAGGACCATTCCTTGGTTACTCGACGTCAGGTGAGCTGCAAGGCTTAAAGGATGTCCATTTTTAAACCAGGACATAGTGGGGGCAGGAGTGCCATCGCTGAGACACGTCATCGAAGCTGAACTGCCTTTTACTACAGTCACATCCTCTGTTCCTCCTGCGTTATCCAAGCTTGGTGGCACTGCCAAGAAAGAAAGACCGAGTACAACCCACATGTTAATATAAAGGAATGCAGATACCCTTTTGCATTTCTCCACTTGCATTCATGCTTAGCACATATGTTAAAATTCACTTAGAAATTATTTATTATTATTATTTATCCTAAAAAACCCTGTGACACATTATGGGTGCCAATTCAAGTAAGGACTCTTCTAGGGTTAAAACACTTTCCATCATAAAAAACACACTGACAAGTTAATGTTTCCCTACTGATTACTTGTGGCTGTCTGCAACTTTGTGTTGGTGAAAAAGAATACTGAACAGCAGGTTTAAGAAAGGACTCAATAAAATTCTTTACATAAAGCATTTCACAAAAACTCACCAAAAACTTGAAGGTTGTAATGTTTGTTGTCCACTCCAGCCCGGCTAGATGCTACACAAGTGTACACACCAGTATCAGATACCTGCACTCGGGCAAGTCTAAAGAGAAAATCATTTTAGGCAGGCTGTAAATGGAATACATTATCTTTATGATGGCATGGTTTAGATCAAATTTTATTCTTGTTTCCAAAAATACTATCAGAATTATGCTGACATAGCAAAAGAGAACAGAAAACTCAGCTAGTTAAAATAGATTAAAACCAACCTGAGAATTTGCCCAGCTGACAGCAACCTGATTTGGGAGGAGACAGACAGAGGAAGGCCATTCTTTAGCCAGTTTATCTGTGGTGGTGGGGTTCCAGTAGCAGTACATTCAATATTTAGGGAGGTGTCCAAAAGGGCAGTGAGGTCCTCTGGTTCATCTTTATTATTGGTTATTGTTGGAGGAACTACATTTTGTAAATGTTGAAAAGGAATATATTAAAACTGGCTCTTAAAATCATCCGACTTGTGTTACCCTGCAGGAAATCCTGCACCTAATGCCCCACAGGCAATTCAATGAGATCCCCATTTTTTTTTAAAGAGTAAATCCTCTAACAATAATACAGAGCACTAATAAATGATCCATATACATATTTAAAATCAGATGCACTATAGAATGACAGTGGAATTATCTCTGATTTGTCCTGCTGTGGCAAACAAGAGGCTGAAGGTGACAAAGAATGACAATGCAGGAAGGAGCAGGAGGTGAAGCCTTAAGAGGGGATGGGCTTGACCACCTAAGGGCCAGATGGGACCCGGTGGTTTCCTGCCACTCAAACTCACCTCCTTAAATGAATCTTAAATAAATTGAAAGCTAAACTCATGCAGGAGCAAAGTTAGTTTATAACTTGTAGCTGTATATGCTGACTTGATTTTTAAATATAGAAAATTCAAAATGCCTAGTTAAGTATCCTGGCTGGTTATTCTAACAGAACTGCTTCTTGGGATTTTTTGGTTTTACAGGTTAGTTTGGAAGCCTTAGACCTGGGGGCAGAAGGGGACTCACTATATAAAGGTGTCCCAGCTACCTGCAGCTCCAAGCTCTGGCTGACCTAAGATCCCCTCACGCACTACGACAGTGGCGTAGATAAGGCCATTTAAGTTGGTTATTGCTTGAACCTCAACCAATACAAACTGGTCAAAAAATGTCTCCACTGTGGTGTAGTGCTATTCTGTCCCCCAAAAACGTGATGTGGTCATTCAGCATTGTTATTATATCAAAGGTCACTTCTTGTTACTCTGCTCATGCTCCTACTCCAGCTGATTCTGACTCTCTGTATAACTGGGACAGACACACCACTGTGAAACGCTGCCTACACAAACTCTTCACTCTTTCACAAGTCCTTGTACTTCACAAACACTTTTTTCACAAATTAAAATGTCCACTCTCTACACTGCTAAAGAAGAGTTATGCTCACTAACTTCTCTATGTCAAATCGTGCAAGAGAAGAATTTCATACAAAACTCTTATCATTTTCCTTTTAAACTCTAAATAAACTATTTGTCAGGGGAGGTGGGACCTTTCAGTATTAGTTCCCTACCATACTACTCTGGTTTTAGCTGATGTACTTTGATTGGAATTAATGAAGATAAACTAATACAACAAAAAAGCGATATCACAGTAAATCAACCCCAAGTGTATCTATCCCTACAAGAAAAAAAAAAATCACCGCAAGCAGAATTCCTCTATTATGAAATACACCAAAGGAATTAATTTCTGTTTATCCCAAAACACATTTAACAGTAATTTCAATCATTTTGTCACTGACAGAACATCCTGTGTAATATACTGTGATATCTACAGTACATGAAATTGGAAACACGTGCATGCAGTGTAACACTGCAGAC
>NW_010311351.1:0-1598 GCF_000700745.2 Antrostomus carolinensis | reverse complement strand
TGCCTCGGCTCTCTCTGGGGAGCGCTCACAAAGACAGGATTTCAGTTTCCCATCTGTGAAAACTCACCATATACATTCAAGTTGAAAATTCGATCTTCCTCTCCTGCAGGATTAATAGCCACACAAGTGTATTTTCCCGTATCAGAACTGAGAGCTCTGAAAATGTTTAATGTGCTGCCATCTGGAGTTATTCTACAAGGAAGGTTGTAAAACACAGTGAGGTTGTTTATGTATTCCTATGACCTGGCAAATAAACAGTCAGTTTTGTACATTTAAATAAACTACTTCTATCCTCTTGGGATTTCAGTGAGAGAACCATTGTTTTTTGCAAAATATTATTATTAGAGATAGGCTAGGAAGTTTTTCCTAGAGATGTCCTGTTTAATCTTGTATTAAGATTCAATTCCAACCAGGCTTTTGAAGAACCCATAATAAAAAGCATCAAGAGTGAAACATTTCCATGTGTCAGATCTTTCCCCTCCAAAGGAACTTAATGGAACTTATTGACCTTAATAAACTTTAATGGAACTTATTAATTGAGAAAGAAATAGATATCATATAGTTATCTCTGTGCAATAAAATAAAATAAAATAAAATAAAATAAAATAAAATTCAAAGCAGTAATGAAGTATACTAGATTTACAGAAGCTAAAGAGGGAGATTATGTTTTTAACCTGGCTAAGCTAAGACTCAGGCCCTCTTTACACTCCCTCCTTAGGGTCTGCTGAGGTTTAAAATCATACAAGAAGAGAATGCATTGAGTGCTTATTTTTTTTGCTTGCCTTATTCTTTGTAAATCCTCGCTGGCAACTGGTTTTCCACCTTTAAGCCATTGTAGAACAGGCATGGGCACTCCACTGGCCTTGCAGACAAGCTGGGTGCTTTCTCCCAGGAGGACACTGACCTCACTAGGCATTTCAGAGCCAACAATATTAGGAGGAACTGGAAACGCATGATGGAGGGAAGAGAAGATTCATCAGCAAGTAACATAATCTAAACTATAAGAAGTACCAGGAGCTCATAAGTACTAGGATTTATTGCAGTACCTCCATTCAAATCTAGTTTAGAAAGTATATGATCATATTATTTCTAGGGGAGGTTCTGCAACGATAAATTCAAAGCCACTTTAACCATTCCTTAAAACAGCTAATCTACAAAATTATAAAAAACGTGTATCTTTGCCTTTATATTTAATATCTACAGTTATCTGCTCAAACAATGCTAACACGTACAATAATATTATGGCAAAATCCCATTTCATTCAACATTACAAGGCAATGTCACAATTAAATGCCTGTTTAACTCTCGAGCGTGTGCTTAGTGCCCAGTCAAATGCTCTCCTGCATCAAAACCATCATATCCCTGACACACCGTTCAGTCTCTTCTCCTAAAGCACACAGGCGACAGCCACGCTACCCATCAAGTCAAGACTGTCAGTCCCACCCAGTCAGTAAGTTTTGAGCATTTCAAGTGATTTCAGTCACACCTGACCAAACAAGCAGCTTGATGCTCAATTCCTAAACTTGGGGAAAAACTGGCAGGCAGGGACACACAGAAACCACCACCTCGAAGAATGATCGCCATGAGGAACAGTTACT